>NW_016806112.1:2325106-2461311 GCF_001698545.2 Rhinopithecus bieti
CCCAGGCTGGAGTGCAGTGGCCGGATCTCGGCTCACTGCAAGCTCCACCTCCTGGGTTCACGCCATTCTCCTGCCTCAGCCTCCCGAGTAGCAGGGACTACAGGCGCCCGCCACCTTGCCCAGCTAGTTTTTTTGTATTTTTTTTAGTAGAGACGGGGTTTCACCGTGTTAGCCAGGATGGTCTTGATCTCCTGACCTCGTGATCCGCCCGTCTTGGCCTCCCAAAGTGCTGGGATTACAGGCTTGAGCCACCGCACCCAGCCTGCTTATCTCTATTTTTATGATATGATCCATCACTAAAATACAAAATGCACCTTAACTGGCTTAATCTAGACTTATCTAGGTTTTAGTAAGTTTTTTCCCCACAAAAACCAGCTTAATAAATATAATACAAGCTAATATTAAAATGTGTTTTATGGCTCAAGTCAAATTACAGTATTAAGTTTCTCATCACGTATTTGAATAACAAAGGCAAACTGGTTGAAATGAGTCCAGTTTAACCCAAATAATCAGTGATGTATAACAAGTGGAGTAAGTATGAGAAAATCAAATCTTATGCTACAGAAAGCTGACTTATACTACAGTCAAGAACCACTAAGCCTTCTTTGGCAATGAAACATACAAAATTGCAAACTCTGAAGCAGTCTTAGTGATTGGCACATACTGTTCCAAACACTATGAACTAGTAAAAACATTAAGTTTGAGGATGAAACATTTTATCTCAAGTGACTGAGCGAGTACTTTATTTATTTATTTTTTGAGGCAGAGTCTCGCTCTGTCAGCCAGGCTAGAGTGCAGTGGCGCAATCTTGGCTCACTGCAAACTCCACCTCCCGGGTTCACGCCATTCTCCTGTGTCAGCCTCCCAAAGCAGCTGGGATTATAGGTGCCCGCCACCCCACCCAGCTAATTTTTGTATTTTTTAGTAGAGTTGGGGTTTCACCATCTTGGCCAGGCTGGTCTTGAACTCCTGACCTCATGACCCACCTGCCTCAGCCTCCCAAAATGCTGGGATTACAGGTGTGAGCCACCTTGCCTGACCGCAAGTACTTTAAAAATGAAGTCATGGCAGGGTGCGGTGGGTCATGCCTGTAATCCCAGCACTTTGGGAGGCCGAGGCAAGTGGATCACGAGATCAGGAGGTCAAGACCATCCCAGCTAACACAGTGATACCTCGTCTCTACTAAAAATAAAAAAATAAAAAATAAAAAAATTTGCCAGGTGTGGTGGCAGGCGCCTCTAGTGCCAGCTACTTCAAAGGCTGAAGCAGGAGACTGGCATGAACCCCAGGAGGTGGAGCTTGCAGTGAGCCAAGATCACACCACTGCACTCCAGCCTGGGCAACAGAGTGAGACTCTGTCTCAAAAAAAAAAAAAAAAAAAAAACAAGTAAATGAAATAAAAAAATAAAAATGAAGTCATTAGGCTGGGCACAGTGGCTCACACCTGTAATCCCAGTACTGTGGGAAGCTGAGGTGGGTAGATCATGAGGTCAGGAGATCAAGACCTTCCTGGCTAACACGGTGAAACTCCGTCTCTACTAAAATACAAAAAATAAGCCAGGCGTGGTGGCACGTGCCTATAGTCCCATCCACTCAGGAGGCTGAGGCAGGAAGATCGCTTGAACCTGGGAGGCGGAAGTTGCAGTGAGCCAAGATGGTGCCACTGCACTCCAGCCTGGGTGACAGAGTGAGACTCTGTCTAAAATAAATAAATAAATAAATAAAGTCATTAAAAAGCCGAGAACATAAGAGTCACAATATTTAAGAAAGCGAATTTTAAGCCAATTGCTTGCTGACCTGCTGAATTTGAAGTAGTTCTATCTCTCACTTCTGATTAAACATGGAAGGAAACAGACTGGCTAATTTGGTTATACTTTGTCCAAATACAATGTTAATGGAACCCTTAAATATCCAAAATAATAATGGAATGCTAGTTACAAGACAATAATAAAAAGTTTAAAAGTCTTCCATATGTGCTGTTAACAGTACAAATTCAAGTGCAGAATAATTATGCCATTTTAAGTATTATTTACTTTATAAAAAAAACACAATGGTCTTCATCACGTGGCACAAAAACAAATTTCACTCTTCTCCAAAGGAGTAAGTCCATCCTAAATGTAACTACAAACAATTCTGTAAAACTATTTGTTATTTTTCTCCCAATCTACTAAACATTTTCCATTGTCATTTAGTAGTTTTACATAGAATATGCACTACACTTGGATTACTCAGGGAAAATAAGATGACATATATTGTAGTTTTACAATGCAAAAGAGAGCTTTCATTTTAGACAAAAGGACAACATAGGCACTAAAAAATATGGGTCTATTAATCAAGAGCCCGTTTAAAAATGATTCAGCATTTAGTATGTAGATCTGGAATGCACAGTTTCTGAAAGTATAAGAACTTACATATCAAAAGAGCTTAGTGTTAAACTGTGCCCTTACACCCTCTTCTAATACTGTAGACACCCGCTGGATTTGAATTCCCCTAGTTCTGTTATTTCCATCAGAAAACCAAAAACAGATTATTGGGATCTACCTGTAACTGACCAGAGCAAAAAGTTTTTAACACTTCTTGTTTGTGTGTTACAAATTTTACATTCAAAACCAGATCTCTTACGTTCCAAGGTTAGTAACCCAGCCATCCTGAATCAAAGGTTTTTCTCAGGTAGGCCTTAGTGTATGGATGACTGGCTCACATACTTACTGTATATGGGGAAGAAGTGAAGGATTTCTTGGTCAACGCTTAAGTTACAAAGAACATGAGTGGCCTCGAATCAGATGACTCTTCAACTCAAACACTCCTTACTGAGAGCACTTTATAAAACAAGCAAAAAGTCTACCTCTCTACACCCTCCCCCAATTGCAATAGTGAACATCTGAAATGTGGCCGATGTAGCTTTTCACTCAGAAGCAATCATGGAAGGTGAGCTAAATCAATCCATCTTCATCTCCACTTCCTCCAATCTAAAGATTTTGCTCCCCAATCTAAAGGAATAGCTGAAGGATGCAGCTAATGGATGAGCTTAACAGCAAAATACATTACATGAGAAATATGCTAATATAGGCTAGAGGCGCAGGACTGTTAGGGGCAGGAGGGAAAAGGACAATTCACAGAACTAGTGGCTTTTTCAAAGGAAATTAGGGACATTTTTGGTCATGGAGACTGGTGCTCACCTACCACTAAGGACATGCACAGTTACAGTCACTAACAACCATGTGAGGGTTTGACATGACCCCAACTAGGAAAACTTGTTTATGAATGTAATTGCTGAGCTATCCTTGGCCTGATTTCCTCAAGTATGATATACCTTTGACATCACCCATTATTCAGGAAATTGCCCTGTGATTGGTACCATAAAAATGTAAGAACTAGTCAAAAGTTCATTTCTGTTAAAAACCTTTTTTTCCCTTAAGTAGCTACATCTGGCAAGATTCTTTTTTACATTAAGCCTGTAGTCAACAAGTCTGTAATAAGGCATACACGCAATACTTTGATCATTAAATAATGACACAACCAACAAACTCCTTTGCTCTGATATTTTTTATTCCTTCAAATTTGATCTGAATTTATCAGTATTTTTAAAAGTTTTTAAAATTTGGTATTTTCCTCTTAAGCTGACTAGAGACGAAGTTTTACCATGCTGCCCAGGCTGGTCTTGAACTCCTGGGCTCAAATGATCCTCCTGCCTTGGTCTTCCAAAGTGCTGGGATTACTATGCCAAGCCCTGCATGACTTTTGAGGATATTAGGGATTTCCTTGTGTTGTATCTTTGGAATTTGGAGGTCCAAATATTGCCCATTACCCAGATTCCTGACAGGAAAGCCTGCTCACACTCCCTTATTTTGGAACAGGAATTACTTCGTTGCTAATTTCCAGTTGTGCATGGCAGTGGTTGTAGGCAGCAGGTTTGGGACAACAGGTGTCATGTGTGGGAACTAGTTGAGGAAAGACTGACTTTGTCCAATTAAATGGCTTGGCTTTTTTTTTTTTTAAATACCTTTAATGTGATAAAGCAGATGGGCAGCCATGCTCATGATATGGGCAGCTGTTCACACTCTGGCTGCCTTCCTATGATTCCTGGGCTTCCTGGAGTCCAATGTTATGGCACAGGTTCAGGCTAAGTTCATTTCTACAAGAAGTGTCCCTGTACCATGTCCATTAGCATAAGCTAGGGACAAGGGCAGTCAAAGGTCAAGAGAAGTTCAAAACAGCATAACCTTTCTGTGCTTCTGTTTCCAAATAACCCCTGTCTGCCCTGCTCCCCCAGTTTTTTCCTTGACCATCGTGTTTACCGTGTAGTTGTAAAACTCAAGAGAACAAGGACTGACTTGATACAAGGGAAGTTAGAGAATAGAAGTCATTGTTGCTTAAAACAGGAGAAATAATTGATTTATGTTTGGGGGCCAATTAGGCTATAAAACAGGAACAGTAAAGGGACCTGTGACTTCAGGACAGCTACTTGCTCTGATTTCTGCCCCATAGACAGGGGGCTTCCCAATAAAGGCTGTCAGCTTTCTAGGCTAAATTATTAATTCCTTTCATGCCTCTCAGGGATTGTAAACAGCACATAATACAGGGAAACAGTTGATAGTGTTCAGTTACTGGCCAGATAGAGGGTCAAAGGGTAAATAGTTGGATTAGCAACAGCTGTTCTTCCTCTCCAAACTTTTTGTCTCTTATTATCTATTTCAGGAACACTGTTCCTGAATTTTTGGGTCACGTTTAATGAAGTCCATTTCTTCTCTTGTAACATAATCCTACAAGTAATTACATTGAGAGTAAACATTGACCAGAATTGAATATACTTATTCTAATTCAGTTTCTAACGTCGAAGATTGAATTTTTTTTTTTTTTAATTTTTTTTTTTTTTTTTTTTTTTTTTTTTTTTGGTTATTGTGCTGATTTTGGTTGACATTCAAAGGATATATCCCAAAGGAAAGACCTGCTTGAGGTCAGACTATTAGGAAGCTTTTTAGCTGTGCTGGTGTTTTTGTTTTTTTTTGTTTTTTGTTTTGTTTTGTTTTTTTGTTTTTTTTTTTACCAGCTGGTTGAGGATCTTGGTATAGCTTGATTAAAAGAAAAAAACATTGTTTTTGTTTAAACTGGTAGTAGAATAATGTATGTTCACTGCGGAAAACACTAAAAGAAAATAGAAGCATCTCTAATCCCACCACCTAGAAATAACCATTGCTTCACGTTTGAGAGTATGTCCTTCCAGGTTGTGTCCGAGCTCATCTCGGAATCTATATATACTATATATAATTAGGAATCTATATATACTATATATGCAATTTTTGTGTCCTGTTTGTTTCCCCCACTCTGTATTACATTGGGAACATTGTCCCAAGTCGTGAAATGATTTTCACAAATATTTTTAATGGAAGGATATTTCATTAAATAAGTAAATAGCTTTATCATGATTTATTTAACCATCCTGCTATTGTTGAGCATTTAGATTTTCAGTTTTTTCTGCATCATAAGTAATGCCACAGAGAACACGTTTGTGTATAAATGTTTGCGTTTAAAATGAATGCTTTAGTTTTTTTATGAAGCCAAATGTGTTCTCATAATTAAGAGCATAGACTCTGGCTCAAGATTGCTTGGGTTCAACTTGGCTTCACTGTAATCTTGGTTAAATTACTTAAACTCTCTGCCTTCCTTTTCTCATCTATGAAATGAGGACAGTAAAATGTATTTCTATTTTATTGGGTTGCTGTGAGGATTGAGTGAAGTGTAATGTATTTAAAGTTCAGAATAGTGCTTGACAAATGGTAAATACTATTAAGAGTATGCTGTTCTAGGCTATGTAGTACAATGTTGAAATTCTCAGTCTTTCTGTACTAATGGGCTGTTGAAACTGTGTTTTATTCAACTAAGCTAGCAGGTGTAAGTTACTGCTTCAAGTAAATAGTTCAGATGAGATTGGGCTTGTTCAGAGTGTGTGACCATAGACTCCAATTAAATAGTTCAGTCACAGGAATAGAAGAGCTCATATGCTGCTGACTATTTGGTAGGGACTTCTTTACCATCTGGGTGACTGTTAGGGTGTTTTGGTCCTTTCCCCCAGCCAATAGCAGGTAATTCTCCCAAATGACCATCTGCCAACACATTTAACTTCTCAGGAGACTGAACAAGTTAACCTTCTGCTTATTTAAACCAGATAACTCGAATTATACACATTCTTTTTAGTCAATAGCAAGGTCTTATAGAAAGCATACTGAATAAAAAGTTTGTACAATTTAAAATCTGGCTATTACCATGGATTCCTGTTTACTCAGACTTTAAAAAATAAAGTATATTCTAATGATCAGGGACCTATATAAATGATATATATATAATGTATATAATAAATAGTATGTATTAATATACAGTATATGTCACTATAATATAGCGTGTATGTATATATATTTTTATGAGTATTTTAAAAGAGACTTGAAAGTTAAGTGCTGGGTGCAGTGGGTCATACCTGTAATCCTAGCACTTTGGGAGGCCGAGGTGGACAGATTATTTTGAGCCTAGGAGTTCGAGACCACCCTGGGCAACATGATGAAACCCTGACTCTAGGCGTGTACCTATAGTCCCAGTAACTTGGGAGGCTGAGGTGGGAGGATCACCTGAGGCCCTGGAGGTTGAGGCTGCAGTGAACTGAGAGATTGCACCACTGCATTCTAGTCTGGGTGTCGGGAGTGAGACCCTGTCTCAGAAAAAAAGCAAGTTAAATTAATTTTTGGTGTATCTTGCCATATTGGTAGATGCCCACCAAGGAGAGTTCTACGTGTGTTGGTTAGATGAACAGGCAAGATGAAAAAAACAAGATAAAAAGTAGGCAAGATAAAAAGAAAGTCCGACAGCACAAACTTGCTCTGGCTTTGCATTCAACTCTCACGTGTCTTGGGATCCCAAAGATTTTTTTTTTGTGGATTCTTCCAGCTACAAAAGAGAAATGTATATCTCAGCTAGAGTACCCTAAAATTCCAGTATTCTGTGCCGTGTCCTAATGGATTTATTTCTAGCTGTCAAACTATGTGTCACAATTTTTGGTCTCAGAAAGTAGTTCATACAAGCCCAGATGTTGTCTACTGAGAGTGAACTTAAGACTGTTACAGATGAAGGGAAAAAAGGAAATTACCATTTACTGGGTATTCCTTATGTACCAGGCACTTTGCATGTGTTCAGTAAGTGTGAGAAGGATTATAGCGTATAAAATATCTGATTTTAAGTTTGGCTTGGTAATACCTAATTCATTTAACGCAGTTATTGTTCTTTTCTCCCTCCCTACTTTGGGTGCCAACCTGAGACATAGTTCCTGCCCAGAAAGGACTCTGGTTTAATCAGGGAGGCAGACACAAAATATGATATGACTTTTACCACATAATAGTAAGGATACCTAATATTTACTGTGCACAGAATGTTTCACATGCATTTTTTATTAAGCGTTCATAAGACGTTAAAAAGATACAATCCCCATCTTACAGATGAGAACTATGAGGAGATTAAATGACTCACCCCAAGGTACCTAGTGAAGTATCTGAGACTTCAGAGCCCCTGCTTTATTAAATAATTAATTTCTATCCTGTCTCTAGCTCTCTGGATTGTGACAAATCTCAAATGCTAATGGTGGAAGGCTAAGGCAGTGTAATGATTTATAACATATATAATCTTTTGTGTAAAAGAATGAAGACTTATTTTTGAAGTGTCATCTGGCCCTCTTCTGCATGTATTAGGGTGATTTTGGACACAAAGTAGAATGATTCATTGTGGAATAGGTTCCTGAGATGTCTTCTGTGGCTCAGATTCAGGATTATTCCACTATTTTTCAAGTAAGTTCTTTCCTGAAGCAACCTAACATAGTTCACAAATCTCCCATGTTTTCTCCCTTTATGTCCCTTTTTCTCTACAACATCGTTAGTGATTTTGCTCTGTTACATTCATAACAGTTCCCAGTGCCTGCTTCCAGAGCTTCAGTTGATTCTGTGGCATTGCTGCTAGATCAAGCCTTCTGATTGTGGCCTTTTGCTGAGGAGTTCCCTTCTGATAAGGATTCTTTTAATCAGGGTAGGGGTGGTATGAGATCCAGAGCTTAGGCTGAACTCTCATCCCCTTGACCTCTGCCCTTATTTGAGTTTATACTGACTTGGGAGGAACCCCCTATGGAGCCAGGAGTTTAGCACTTGTTTGCAATTGATGAAAAGATAGTTGCATTCAAAGGCGGTTGTTGGGTCCTTGAATAGTCATGGATGTCTGCCACTATCTCTGGTGGGTGAAGGGATTGCTTGAATATCTAAACCTGGAGATTTTAATGAATGACTAAGAAGAAATGAGAATAAGTTCTGAGGCTAGTTAGGTTCTGCAATTTTTCTTTCCATGGGAGCAGTATTGCAGTAACATTTTCAGATGAGACAAAGACTTTTAATAAACATTTGTTTTATTAAAAAAAAAGGCCGAAAGCGGTTGCTTAAATTCAGTACTTGATAGCAAGGGAGTACATGGGAATTCTTCTCTTCCTTTTTTGATCTCTTGCCAAAGAGAAAACTTTCTGTGTTAGGCAAACGTATCAGTAGTGGGGGGATACCCTAGATTAAAGCCACCCTCTTCAAAGTTATACATAGTTTTATAAATTAACATTTTGTTCTAAATAGCTCATGTATTCTAAACATGCTGAGACTATAACAACTCAGTTCTAAATGAGGCCCTTTCTGGGTACTCTTTGGTCAACCAGGACCACTCTTTGCTTCTTTACCTGAAGTTACTTTATTTTTGGTCCAGTATTTGTCATAGACATGATCTGAAAGAAAAGCCTCTCTCTTTGAAGAGAGCTGACAGTCACTGTGAACCAAAATTGAATGTGCTTTGTTGGTAAGCATAAGAAAATCAAAACTGCAGAATAAGATTCAAAGTGAAAATACAGTGTTAAAGATCTTTTTCATTTGTTAGTACAAAATTCCATGTCCTAAGTGTGGTCTGCCCTATAGATGTATTTTGTTGACTTCCAGGATGGTTAAATAAAATCATGTTAGTTGTCAACATTTAAAATGTTCAAGATGGCTGGGCATGGTGGCTCACGCCTGTAATCCCAGTACTTTGGGAGGCTGAGGTGGGTGGATCACCTGAGGTCAGGAGTTCGAGACCAGCCTGGTCAACATGGTGAAACGCCATCTCTACTAAAAATACAAAATTACCTGCATGTGGTGGCGCATGCTTGTAATCCCAGCTACTTGGGAGGCTGATAGAGGCAGGAGAATTGCTTGAACCTGGGAGGTGGAGGCCACAGTGAGCCAAGATTGCATCATTGCACTCCAGCCTGGGCGACAAGAGCAAAACTCCATTTAAAAAAAAAACCCAAAAACATGCAAGAGTTTCAAAAAACTTTGGATTTCTGGCTTTCTTGATAAATTGTAATATCTAACATTGAGCTCAGAGTTTTATATGACATCTGTTTGCTGGAACAGAGGAGTGGCTACCTTCTTTAGATGGATTGATTGATTGGACACGTGGTCTTGCTTTGTCACCCAGGCTGGAGTGTAGTAGCGCTATCATGGCTCACTGCAGCCTTGACCTCCTGGGCTCAAGCAGTTCTTCCCACCTCAGTCTCCTGAGTAGCTGGGACTAGAGGCACGCACTACCGCGGTGGGCTAATTTTTGTGTTTTTTTGTAGAGATGGGGTTTCACCATGTTGCTTAGGCTGGTCTCCAACTCCTGGGCTCAAGAAGTCTGGGCACCTCGGCTTCCCAGAGTGCTGAGATTACAGGTGTGAGCCACTGTGCTCAGCCCGCTGCCGCCTTTAAATGAGCATATACTCTCAGGTTTTCACAGAACCTTGGTGGCCTCCTTTACCCATTTATGTTTCTTGCTAGTCTTCTATGTAGGCATTTGAGTTTTCAGCTCCTACATTAAATAATTATAATTTTTAAGGATGATGAGAGGGTGGGAAAATGGGAACTCTTAAAATGTAATCTAATATCTATCAAAACTGATAATGTGCAGGTTATTTTGCAGACTTAACAGTTTAAAATTTAAAAATATAAAATTAAAATTATAGGCCAGGAGAGGTGGCTCACTCCTTTCATCCCAGCACTTTGTGGATCCCTTGAACCCAGGTGTTTGAGACCAGCCTGGGCAACATGGCAAAACCTCATCTCTACAAAATATACAAAAATTAGCTGGGTGTGGTGGCACATGCCTGTAGTCCCAGCTACTTGGGAGGATCACTTGAGCCTGGGAGGTCGAGACTACAGTGAGTTGTGATCACACCACTGTACTCCAGCCTGGGCAACAGAGTGAAACCCTATCTCCACCCTCCCCCCGACAAAAGAAAATTTAGATTTAACAATTCATATGTCTAGGTATTTATCCTAAATACTTGACAGTTACGAAAAATGTATGTTTACAGATACTTCTTTTAGCATTTATAATAGTAAAAAAATGAGATAACCAGGCATGCTGGTGCATGGCTGTCATCCCAGCTACTGGGGATGCTGAGGTAGGAGGATTGCTTGAGCCCAGGAGGTGGAGGCTGTAGTGAGCCAAGATCACACTCCAGCCTGGGCAGCAGAACGAGACTTTGTCTTTAAAAAAAAAAAAAAAAAGTTACAATTTAAGTTTAATAGGGGATTCTATAAATGGATTGTGGTTATTCATGCAGTAGGATGCTGTAGACTTAGGAGAAGGCAAATTTTTTTTTTTTTTTTTTTTTTTTTGACGGAGTCTTGCTCTGCTGCTTGCTCTGCCGCCCAGGCTGGAGTGCAGTGGCCGGCTCTCAGCTCACTGCAAGCTCCGCCTCCCGGGTTCCCGCCATTCTCCTGTCTCAGCCTCCCGAGTAGCTGGGACTACAGGCGCCCGCCTCGTCGCCCGGCTAGTTTTTTGTATTTTTTAGTAGAGACGGGGTTTCACCGTATTAGCCAGTATGGTCTCGATCTCCTGACCTCATGATCCGCCCGTCTCGGCCTCCCAAAGTGCTGGGATTACAGGCTTGAGCCACCGCGCCCGGCCGAGAAGGCAAATTTTTAGTCTGGAGGGTGATACAATGTTAATAGTGGTGTTTTTGGGAAAATGAGATTACAGGATGTCTTTCATTATCTCTGAGTTTTCTAAGAACATTGCATTTTTAAGAAAAAAGACATGCATTTAAAAAATTCTCTCTCATTTTAGCTGCCAAATTTCCATGGCTGTTCTGCCAAATTAAGCCACATAGGTTCTGGCTTCCACTTAAAGTACAAATTTTACATTCAGAATTCTCTTGTCTTGAAATTGTTCCAGGGAAGAGAGGGGGGAATCAGAGTCCTCAAGTATCAGGAAGCATCTTTGAAGCCTAAGAATAAAGTAAAAGCCTTCTACAGCATTTTCAGGGTTCTACTTGCAACCCTGCTTCCATTCACTAGTAAAGCCATCAGAATTTGCCTCCTTTTCAGTGTCAGGCCTGAGGCTTGAGCCAGCACTATTGACAATGGAGGGAGCTTCTCATATAAATTGGGCTATCCTGACAGTTGCAGGGATACCTGCTGAAAGTGACCCTAATGAAATGCATGGGTGCATGGTACAGTGGAAAAAACATGAGTGAAAATTCACATCCTGGCCTTCCTGCTTTCCTGCTGAGTAGCATAGGCGACCTGTGAAGCTCAGTTTGTTCATCTTTGAAACAGTAGTCATTCTTGTTAAATGTTGTTTTAAAAAATAAGTGAAATAATATATATGAATTGCCCAGCAGTTAGCTGCTCTAGTCCTGCATGTTTCTCCTTTGTGGAAATACAAGACAAACGGTTTCTAATTTCTTTTTGTTAATATTTGATGAGCATTTACTGTGTGTTAATGACTTTAAAACATTTATCTCATTTACTCTTCCTGGCAGCTGTGCAAGGTTATTCTCAACTCTTGTTCTCCCCATTTTACAGATGAGGAAACTGACAGTTTAACACTTGGCCAAGGTCACGCAGCTGGTAAGTGGCAGAGATGAACCCTGTGTGATCCCAAAGCCCATGTCCTTTTTATCTTTTTAAAATTGAGTTGTGACTTACATGCAACGAAACGCACAGATCTAAAATGTGAAGTTTAAGCATTTTTATAAATGTGTGCACCCTAGTAATCCACATTCCATCAAGATACAGAACATTTCCATCCCTTCAGAAAATTCCCTTTTACTTTTCCCAGTCCATCCCACTACTCTACCCCAAAAAGCAGTAACTTCTGGTTTCCATCATGATAGATTAGTTTTGCCTGTTTTCTAAAATGTCACGTGTATACAGTCATACAATATGTGCTCTTTTGTGCTTGTTTTAGCATGATGTTTGAGACTCATCCATGTGTTGCTGGTGTTAGTAGTTCATTTCTTTATATCGTTGAAGAGTATTCCTTGACTGTACCATAGTTTATTTACCTGTTGATACCTGGGCTGCTTCTAATTTTTGGTTATTATGAATAAAGCAGCTATAAAGTTTCTTGTATAAGGATATATGGACCTGTGTTTTTATTTCTCTTAGTCGTACATCTAGGAATTATTGGGTCATGTGGTATATGTTAAACTTTTTATGAAATTTCCAAACATATTTCCAAAATGTTCATACATCTTAGTTCCAGTAGTATATGAGTTTCAGTCACTCTAGCGAGCATTGTATTAGGATTGATGTGGTTTTAACTTGCATTTCTTGATGACTAATAATATTGGTCACGTTTTCATGTACTTATTGATCATTAATGTGTCATCTCTTAAAAGCGTTCAGATCTTTTGGTAAATTCATGTGGCTGGGCACAGTGGCTCACGCCTGTAATACTAGCACTTTGAGAGGCCAAGGCAGATGGATTGCTTGAGCCCAGGAGTTCGAGACCAGTGTGGGCAAGGCAACATGGCGAAACCCCATTTCTACTAAAAATAGAAAAATTAGCTGGGTGTGGTGGTGCGTGCCTGTAATCCCAGCTACTCGGGAGGCTGCAGCACAAGAGTTGCTTGAAGCTGAAAGGTGGAGGTTACAGTGAGCCAAGATTGCACCACTGCACTGCAGCCTGGGTGACAGAACAGGACTCAGTCTCAAAAAAAAAAAAAAAAAAAAAAAAAAAAGAAAGAAAGAAAGAAAAGAAAAGAAAAATTCATGTGTTTTGTTCAACTGTTGAGTGGTGGGTGTTTGTTTTCTACATATAAGTACATCAGATATGTGTTGTAAATATTTTCTCCTAGTCTATGACTCTTTCTTACTTTTTAACATGTTTTGTGAGGAACAGAACTTTAAAATTTTTATGAAGTCCAATTTATTAATTTATGATTAACATTTTCTGTGCCCTCTCTAAGTCTTGGCCTAAACTGAGATTGCAGAGATATGCTATGTTTTCTACTAGAAACAGTATGATTTTAGCTTTTACATTTATAATCTATCTCAAATTTGTTTTTTCTATATTATGAGGTAGGAATCAAAGTCTTTTTAATATGAATATTCATTTGTTTGGCACCATTTGTTGAAAAGGCTTTCTTCATTGCATTTTATTTTTTTGAGACAGGGCCTCACTCTGCTGCCCAGGCTGGAGTACAGTAGCATGACCATGGCTTACTATAGCCTCCTCTTCCTGGGGCCCAAACAATCCTCCTGCCTCAGCCTCCCAAGTAGCTGGGACCACAGGTGCGCAACCACCATACCAGGCTAATTTTTAAATTTTTGGGAGAGACGGGGTTTCACTTTGTTGGTCAGGCTGGTCTCGAACACCTGGCCTCAAGTAATCCTTCCGCCTCAGCCTCCCAAAGTGTTGGGATTTTAGGCATGAGCCACTGCCCCTAGCTGTTGAATATTTTGATGCTCTTGCTGAAAAATAATTGAGAGTCTATTTATAGGCCCTGTATTCTCTTCTATTAATCTTTTTACCTTTTTACAAATACCATAGTGTCTTGATTACTATAAATTTATAATAGATCTTGAAATCAGATAGAAGTAGTCCTCTAACTCCATTCTTCTTTTTCAAAGTTGTTTTGGATATTTGGCTATTGTTTAACAAAAAAGCTTGCTGAGATTTTGATTGAATTGCATTGACTCTATCCATCTGGGAAGAGTGATCAACTTAATAATATTGGGTCTCTTTTAAATTTTTTAAAGTTTTATTTTTATTTTATTTTATTTTTTTTGAGACGGAGTCTCACTCTGTGGCCCAGGCTGGAGTGCAGTGGCCGAATCTCAGCTCACTGCAAGCTCTGCCTCCTGGGTTCACGCCATTCTCCTGCCTCAGCCTCCCAAGTAGCTGGGACTACAGGCACCCGCCACCTCACTCAGCTAGTTTTTTGTATTTTTTAGTAGAGACGGGGTTTCACCGTGTTAGCCAGGATGGTCTCGATCTCCTGACCTCGTGATCCACCCATTTCGGCCTCCCAAAGTGCTGGGATTACAGGCTTGAGCCACCGCGCCCGGCCAGTTGTATTTTTTTTTTTAGAGACTAGGTCTCACCCTGTTACTGAGGCTGGAGTACAGTGGTGCAATCCATAGTTCACTGCAGCCTCAAACTGCTGGTCTCAAGGGATCCTCTTGGCCTAGCCTCCAAAGTAGCTGGTACTCACCGCTACACCCGGCCAATTTTCTTTTCTTTTCTTTTTTTTTTTCTTTTTGAGACGGAGTCTCGCTCTGTCGCCCAGGCTGGAGTGCAGTGGCCGGATCTCAGCTCACTGCAAGCTCCGCCTCCCGGGTTTACGCCATTCTCCTGCGTCAGCCTCCCGAGTAGCTGGGGCTACAGGCGCCCGCCACCTCGCCCGGCTAGTTTTTTGTATTTTTTTTTTTAGTAGAGACGGGGTTTCACCGTGTTAGCCAGGATGGTCTCGATCTTCTGACCTCGTGATCTGCCTGTCTCGGCCTCCCAAAGTGCTGGGATTACAGGCTTGAGCCACCGCGCCCGGCCTACACCCGGCCAATTTTCTAAAAAAAAAAAAAACTATATTTTTGTAGAGACAATGTCTCACTATGTTGTCCAGGCTGGTCTTAAACTTAGGGCCTCAAGCTACCCTCTCACCTCAGCCTCCCAAAGCACTGGGTTTACAGGTGTGAGCCACCATACCCACCCAGTCAATAATATTGAGTCTTGAGTCTTCTTTTTTTTTTCCCTGAGACAGAGTCTCACTCTGTCCCCAGACTGGAGTGCAGTGATGTGGTCTTGGCTCACTGCAACCTCTGCCTCCCGGGTTCAAGTGATTCCCCTGCCTCAGCCTCCCGAGTAACTGGGACTACAGGTGTGCGCCACAACACCTAGCTAATTTTTTTATTTTTACTAGAGATGGGGTTTCACCATGTTGGTCAGGATGGCGTCGATCTCTTGACCTTGTGATCCGCCCGCCTCAGCCTTCCAAAGTGCTGGGATTACAGGTATGAGTCATCGCACCCAGCCAATGTTGAGTCTTCTAATCCATGAAGTCAGTGTATCTTTCTCCTTATTTAGGTCATCTTTCTTTTTTCTTGTTAATGTTTTAAAAAGTTTAGTGTTGAGATCTTATACATCTTTATCCTTAATATTTTGTTTTTTAATGTTATAGTAAATGGTATTATTTTTAAATTTTATTTTCCAATTGTTGCTGGTATATATAAATGCAGTTGATTTTTATGTGTTGAGTTTGTATCTTGTGACATTGTTAAATTTGTTTGCTAGTTCTAGTAACTTTTAAAATAAATTTCTTGGGACTTTTATGTGTACATCTGTGAATAAAGACAGTTTACTTCTTCCTTTTGATGTTTATGACTTATTTATTTTTCTTATTGCACTGGCTAAGATTTCCAGTACAATGATTGGTAGAATGACGTTCTTGCCTTATTCTTAATCTTAGGGGGAAGAAGTTCAATTTCAGTATCAAGTATGATGACACCTCTATTGGACTTTCTTTTATTTTTTAGAGTTGTGGTAAAATATACGTGACATAACATTTACCATCTTAACCATATTTAAATGTGCTGATCAGTGGCATTAAGTACATTCACACTGGTTGTGCAGCCATCACCAGCATCCATCCACAAAACTCTTCTAATATTGCAAAACTGAAGCTCTACACCCATTAACAATAACTACCCATTCTCCCCTGCTCCTGGTAACCACCATTCTACTTTTTGTCTCTGAATTTGTCTACTCTAGGTACCTCATTTAAAGTGGAATCATACAGTTTTGTCCTTTTGTAACTGGCTTATTTCCCTTAGCATAATGTGCTTAAAGTTTATCTATGTTGTATAGTGTTAGAATTTCCTTCATTTTTGAGGCTGAATAAGATTCCATTGTATGTATATACCACATTTTGTTGATCCATTCACCTGTTGATGGACACTTGGGTTGCTTTCACCTTTTGTTTATTGTGAATAATGCTGCTATAAACATGAGTATACATGGTTGTCTGTCTTCAAGCCCCTACTTTTAATTCTTTAGGGTTTATACCCGGAAGTGGAATTGCTGGACACTATGGTAATTCTGTTTTAAAATTTTCAGGAATCACCATACTGTTTTCCATAGCTGCCGCACCACTTTACATTCTCACCAGCAGTGCTCTACCGTTCCAATTTCTTCACGTCCTCGCCAACATTTATTTACTGTGTTTTTGATAGTAACTCTCCTAATGGTTGTGAGACAATATCTCATTGTGGCTTTGATTTGCATTTCTCTAATGATTAGTGATATTGAGCATCTTTTCATGTGCTTATTGACCTTTTGTGTGTCTTCTTTGGAGAAATGTTTGTTGAGGTCTTTTGCCTATTTAATTGGATTCTTTATGGGTTTTTGTTTTAGTTGTATGGGTTCTTTCTATATTCTATATATTAATCCCTTAACAGATACATTATTTGCAAATATTTTCATCCATTCTGCAGGTTGCTTTTTCATTCCGTTGTATCCTTTGATGCATAGAAGTTTTACATTTTCATGTTATCGAGTAATTTTTTCTTTTGTTGCCTGTGCTTTTTGTGTCATATCCAATAAACCATTGCCAAATCCAGTGTCATGAAGCTATCTCCCGTTTTTGTTTTTTTTTTTTTTTCAAGTTTTATAGTTTTAGGGCTTATGTTTAAATCTTTGATCCATTTTGAGTTAATTTTTGTGTATGATGTAAAGGTAAAGGCCAGCTTCATTTTTTCTCATGTGGATATTATTTTATCAGTACCATGTGACTGTTCTTTCTGCATTGAGTGGTCTTGTAACCTTGACAAAAATTGTTTGACCATATAAGGGTTTAGTATTGGGCTCCATATTTTATTCCATTGGTCTATGTCCGTCATGTTAATAACAGACTTTTGATTACTGTGACTTTGTAGTGAATTTTGATATCAGGAAGATATAGGGTTTTTGTAGATGCCTTTTATCAGCTTGAGAAAATGCTGTTCCTAGTTTGCTAAGAGTTTTTTTTTTTTTTATCACGAGTGGTGTTATTTTCAGATTAATAATTACTAATCTGTAAATAAGTTACATTTTTTTTTTTTGAGACGGAGTCTCGCTCTGTCGCCCAGGCTGGAGTGCAGGGGCCGGATCTCAGCTCACTGCAAGCTCTGCCTCCCGGGTTCACGCCATTCTCCTGCCTCAGCCTCTCGAGTAGCTGGGACTACAGGCGCCCGCCACCTCGCCCGGCTAGTTTTTTGTATTTTTTTTTAGTAGAGACGGGGTTTCACCGTGTTAGCCAGGATGGTCTCGATCTCCTGACCTCGTGATCCGCCCATCTCGGCCTTCCAAAGTGCTGGGATTACAGGCTTGAGCCACCTTGCCCGACCAATAAGTTGCATTTTAATACTAATTCTGCATCTAGATTGTTTAGACTTAATATGGTGAATTACACTGATTGAATTTTGAAACTCAAGCTAGCCTTTTAATCCTGAAATAGACCTCATGTGGTCAGTGATGTATTATAATTTTTAAATGTTGCTGAATTCAACTTGGTAATATTTTGTTAATGGATTTTTGTGATTATGTGTGGAAGAGCCAAAACCTGTGTTTTAATCTTGGTGCCATACTGCCTCCAAAAGACTGTTTTGTTTTTTGAGGCAGGGTCTTGTTCTGTCGCCCAGGCTGGAGTGCAGTGGCGTGATCTTGGCTCACTGCATCCTTCGCCTCCCAGGTTCAGGCGATTCTTGTGCCTTAGCCTCCTGAGTAGCTGGGACTACAGGTGCGTGCCACCTACCCGGCTAATTTTTATATTTTTGTAGAGAAGGGGTTTTTGCCTTGTTGACCAGGCTGGTCTCCAATTCCTAGCCTCAAGTGGTCCACCTGCCTCGGTCTCCCAAAGTGCTGGGATTACAGGTGTGAGCCATTATACCCGGCCTCCAGAAGACTTTTCTTTTTCCTTAATTTGTCATTTTGGGCATATTCCCTTTTATTTGTTGAATCTGCATTAGTTTAATTTTTTGTATAGTCATAAACCAACTAATAGGCTTTCTAGATAGGTGTTAAGAGCTCTCTCCTTCTCCTTCAGTTTTTAAGTCTCCATCTAGTGGTCTGTTCTAGAAGCACAGAGGTGAGAACCTGTGTTAATGTATTGGTGGGTATGCCAGTTTAGTCCATTAGGTGGCAACAGGCCCTAACCGAAGAGGGAAGAGCACTCAGACTGAAAAATAGAAAACCCATGCTTGCAAAACTCAGAACAAGATTTTCTGGTACAGCTAGGCTTCAGAATCTTGGAGAAGGAAGTTGTACCTTTAGGTCATTCTAAGAGCATGTACGAAACTCTAAAAATACATGGGGCCTGTAGTCCCATCTCCTCAGGAGGCTGAGGCAAGAGGGTTGCTTGAGCTGCAGAGTTCAAGACCAGCCTGGGCAGCATAGTGAGACTCTGTATCTCTTAACAGTAAACTCACATGGGAATTCATTTTCCTGTCTCGCTTCCCTTGCCTTTCAAGCTTCAAAATCTTGACTTATTCAGTAGGTATCCAGTGGTCACTTTTCTTTGACTATTGGTGGTAGGAGGTAATAGGGACAGAGGGTTAAAGTAATAGAGTAGACACTTAATGCAAGGGGATCTGAGTTTGGGGATGGGGTGAGAAGGATGTGCCTGAAACCTACTTTATTAATGATAAAAAGAAGAAATCTACTTGCAGAGAGATTTCAGGGAAAGGCATTAATGGCTTCTAGCTGTTTTTGGTTCTGATACTCCATTCCTTGGGCATGGAGAAAGGAGTGTTTACGAATGTTGTCTAAGATGTGGGCTTTTTTTTTTTTTAAATAAAATGGAAATAGGAGAACAGATTTTCTTTGGCAAGGAATTGTTTAAGGCAGTGGTGAAGGAAGAAGATCAGTTAAAGGGGTGTGAGATTCCGTGAAGTGGTGGATAGAATTTATAGGGCTGTGAAAATTAAGATAATGTTTGGGAAAGACCACTAGGGTGTAAACAGTGTGACCTGGCAGGCTAGAATAGATTGCTTGCTTATGGCAAAGATGCCAGCTTTTTTTTTTTTTTTTTTAAACCTTAGCTGACAGGCATGTAAAAATCTATTTAACTTTTATGTTCCTGCTTTTCGGTTCATAATAATTCATAATTCATTGGCAATGGACTGTTATGTACAAATAGGTTTGGAGTAAGGATGATAGATGTGCTTTAACAATTGGTTATGGTTCATATTTGAAACATGACATATGCATGTCAAGATTTAATTACTGGACAATTTCAAAATAAGGATACTGTCAATGTAATACCTATTATTATGTACCACATGTATCAAACTAACTTGAAAATGATGATGCCAAATGAACTGTAATTGAAGAGTAAAGCAAAAATAGCAGCAATTGAAAACTACCACTAATTTCCTCAACAGTGATAATGGAGTTCTTCTAAGAACTGTAAGATTTCCAGCTGATCTTATGTGTGTATTTGGGGAAAGATCTTTGCAACTTTTCCACCCATTTTTGGCAACTAGGCTTAGTAGAATACTAGAGTCTCAGTTTATAAACATTGAATTGTATTAATAGTCACTTAACAAGTTACTTGTAGCTTTGAATCATAGGCAGAAATAAATTGAACACCAGTCACGCATAAGATGGATGAACGTTGGATTAATTCACCAGGAAGATCCTTTATACCTTGAGAATCATGGGGCTAAGAGGTTGGGAAGGAGGAAGATAAGGTAGAAAAATAGGCTCAGGCTGAGGCTCATTGCAGTGGACCTTTAATGCTAAATATGAAGTAGAAAGGGGGTGTTTTTTCTGTGACTTAAAGCAAAACCTCAACATTGTGTGTGTGTGTATTTCATTGTGTATTCACAGGTGTTTATAATAGCTCTAATACACTTGGTGGGATTACTACATGTGATCAGTCCTGTTGACAGAATTATTATTTGTGACTTTTAATACCAAATGATTTTTTTAGGAGTTGTTTTTCTGTTACACTGAATGGAGAAGTTCTGTGTAATTGAGAAGGAAATAAAGTCCTTCATGTAATGATTTTGTGCGGAGACTTTTGTTGACTTGTTTCGTGTCTGATCATTTGGCCCCTCAGTTGTCCAGCATAACTAAGATGCAGTAAAAAACCAGGCCCTAAACATCATTTTCCATTTTCATCAACATAATGTTAATTATGGGATTGAATGATTCTCTTTTCTCTGGAGTAGTTTAATGGCAAGGAACAGAAAACACTCTCAAGCTAGTTTAAAATAGGGACGTTGTTAGAAAGTACTGGGGTTTCTTTTTTTTGTTTTTTTTTTTCGAGGTGGAATCTCACTTTGTTGCTCAGGCTGGAGTGCAGTGGCATGCATGATCTTGGCTCACTGCAACCTCTGCTTCCTGGGTTCAGGCGAGGTTCAAGTGATTTTCCTGCCTCAGCCTCCTGAGTAGCTGGGATTATAGGCGCCTGCCACCCTGCCCAGCTGATTTTTTTGTATTTTTAGTAGAGACAGGCTTTCGCCATGTTGGTCAGGCTGGTCTCGAACTCCTGACCTCAAGTGATCTGCCCGCCTCAGCCTCTCAAAGTGCTGGGATTACAGGTGTGAGCCAACCCACCCGGTGCAAAAGTACTGGTTTTCTCTTGGGGCTCTGTGGCAGAGCATGCAATTGAATTTCGTGAAGAACCAAGACCAGGATTTCTTTTCCATCTCCCTGTGGCTATGTGGAGTCTCATTTCTGCTTTTTCTGGTGCCTCTGGTTGATAATTTCTCCTTTACACTGATATTCCTCGCTTCTGTATCCATGATGGAAAATGGCTGCTCCTCCCCTCCCCTGGCGTGTCACATAGCCTTCTAGCACCCGTGCTTGACACAGACTAACTAAAGTATTTGTGTTCAAATTGTAAACACTTAGGAAAGAATATAAGCCCAGATTGGATCAGGTGTCCATTTGTTCTTTCAGGGGCTATGGTAAATTGACTATTCAGTAGAAGCTGTAGAAGCATTCTAAGGAGAATATAAATAGAACAGAGAAATTATCTGACATGATTGCTTTAGTCAGGAAACATGCAGGATGGAGATTATGGAAACTGACTATGGAATCTGGTATTTGAGCCAGGACAATGAGGAGGCAGGGAAAACTCAGGGGCATAGATTAATGGATTAATTAGGAATTATTTGCTAGGCCTGAGATGTGAGAGGATGGGGATCTCACATCTGATAAATGTGAGAATCCAGGTATTAATTGATGCTTAACATTTGGCAAGTAGAAGAGAGATATATTCAGGTCACGCAGTTACTGACTGTGGGTATAAGCATTAAGACCCAGAGTTCTTGGTCTTGGAATGCTAATGACCAGATGAACTGAGAGTTAAGACCTGGGCCAGTGGGAAAGGGACCCATGATAGACATCAAGGCATGCTGATGGGCTTAATCATAGTGACCAAGGCCAGCTGTAACACTCAGTGTACTACTTTGCCTGGGACCTATTTGAGTGCCTAACTGGTGACAAAGTCTGAGATTGTGTACTTTTGCCCTAGTCATGATTGGCCCTGGGGCTTGTCCAGCTTATATATACGCATGGAAGGCACTAAAGACTTCAGTGGTTATGGCTTTTGGGAAGAGAGAACTGAAAATAACTCTTTACTATTTACAGTTTTGGGCTGTTGCTTTCTGGAACTGAAAATGATTCCATAATCCAAGGATGAGTTTATACCTCTGCCTCCCTCTAGAAGTTTTCCCTCCTAAGTGAAATTTTGAGATTAAGGTATATTTAAGCAGTTTGGGTGCCGAAGACATATCTGGCATGAGTGAATGAAAGGTCAACAAATTCCCTTTGTTGTTTCAAAAACAACAAAGGCTTAAAACAAATTGAGAAACATTTATTCATGAAAACCACCGAACTTGGGATAAGAATAGCATGAGTTTTGTCGTGTTGCCTGGGCCTGTTCCTATTTCTCCCAGCCCTGACAGTGTAGTAGTTCAGCCAGGGTAGGGCAGGCCATGAAAACCAGTAGCTTTACAGCTGCTGCAGGAGGTAGCTTTCTTGATTTGGAGTGTTGTCAGTTAAATGTGATGATCTTGGTGGCAAGTGAAACAGAGAGGGCCAGCAAATCTGCTACTCTGAGGTTATAGTTCTGTTTAGGATAAACAGTGGGCCAGCAGACTAGCCAGGGCTTTAACAAGAAGGTCTGGTAGGTGAGAGTTTCAAGGGGCTTGATAAGCTCTCCAAATATCCTGGGTTGATTGGAGTGTTTATGCACATCAGAAACCCATGTGAGCCCAAACCACCACACATCCCTGACCAATGCAAAGATGTGTGGGAAAGCCCAGCAAAAAGTAAAAACTGGAACAGACGTGAAGGCCTGAAGTGTGAATGTACTTCCCTTATCCTGACCATAGTTGCATCAGCAGGTAGTGAAAGAGCTCAAGGTGGTTCATTACCATCTCTGACCAATCTTTAATGGAGTAGGAAGCGGTACAGTTAGAGGGGTATCTCCTGCGAGTCAGGCTTCAAAATAAAAAGGTGGGGGGAAAAACCTGAGCCATCAGGAACTACACATTGCAGTGGAGACAGACTTCATGGTTTAGTGCAGGAAAGTTAGTAAACAAACAAAACAACTCATCACCACCACCAACCTTAGTGGGGGAAAAGTCAGAATCCAGAGTTGCCGA
The DNA here is from genome assembly GCF_001698545.2 of Rhinopithecus bieti. NCBI lineage: Eukaryota > Metazoa > Chordata > Mammalia > Primates > Cercopithecidae > Rhinopithecus > Rhinopithecus bieti. The sequence goes on from NW_016806112.1 coordinate 2,348,074, forward strand.
AAGCACATTGTCTTAAATGTTCAGTATCACAACAAAAATTAAAAGATATGCAGAGAAACAAAGTTTGACCCATACCCAGGAAAAAAAAAAAAAAAAAAACCAGTAGAAACTCTCTGAGTGATCCTAAATGTTGGATCTAGCACACGTAAAACTTCAGTGCAACTGTTATAGATATTCCAAAGAAGTAAAGGGAACAACTTTTAAAGAATTGAAAGAGGAAGTATGATGACAGTGATGTAGTACATAGAGAATTTCAATAGAGAAATTATAAGAAAGAATAGAAATGGAAGTACTGGACTGGAGTTGAAAAGTATAACTAAATGAAAAATTAAGTAGGGACTCGACAGCCAGTTTGAGGTGATGAAAGAATTGGTGAACTTGTAGATAGATCAATTAAAAATATTCAGTATGGAGAACAGAGAAAAAAGATTGAGGAAAAGGGAACAGAACCTCTGAGATCTGTGGGACATCAAGTGTGTATGTAATGAGACTCATGGGAGGAAAGGAATAAGAGAAAGGGGCAGGAAAATATTAGAAGAAATAATGGCAAAAACTTTCTGCATCTGATGATAAACATTAATCTACAGATTTAAGAAGCCTAATAAACGCCAAGTATGATAAACACATGTCAGAGTCAAAATGTTGAAAGATGAGGACAAGGAGAAAACCTTGAAAGCGATGAGAAAAAAATGATTAATTATGGTTAAGGAAAAACAGTAGGCTTTGTGGCTGACTTCTCATCAAAAGCAATGGATGCCTGAAGGCAGTGGGATGACATTCTAAGTGTGGAAAGAAAACAAAATTGTTGGGCGGGCATGGTGGCTTATGCCTGTAATCCCAGCACTTTGGGAGGCTGAGGTGAGTGGATCACGAGGTCAGGAGATCAAGACCATCCTGGACAACATGGTGAAACCCTGTCTCTACTAAAAATACAAAAATTAGCTGGCGTAGTGGCACATGTCCGTAATCCCAGCTACTCATGTCAGGAGAGGCTGAGGCAGGAGAATCGCTTGAACCAGGGAGTCAGGTTGCAGTGAGCCAAGATTGGGTCACTGCATTCCAGCCTGGTGACTGGGCGAGACTGTGTCTCAAAAAAAAACAAAAACAAAAACAAAATTAAGAATTCTATATCCAGCAAAACTGTTCTTCAAAAATGAAGACAAAATAAAGACTTCCACATTAAAAAGACAGAATTTATTGTGAGTGGACCTGCCTTAAAATACTAAAGGAAATTCTTCAAGCTGAAAGGGAGTGATACCAGATGATAACTCAAATCCATAAGAAGAAATGATGAACAGTAGAAATAGTAAATATGTCTATATGTTTTTTCTTCTCTTAATTTTTTAAAAAGACAAGATTATATAGAGCAAGGATTATACCATTTTATTACTAAGTTATAACATATATGGCAATAATAGAAAGGAGGGGGATGGGCCGGGCGCGGTGGCTCAAGCCTGTAATCCCAGCACTTTGGGAGGCCGAGACGGGTGGATCACGAGGTCAGGAGATCGAGACCATCCTGGCTAATACGGTGAAACCCTGTCTCTACTAAAAAATACAAAAAAACTAGCCAGGCGAGGTGGCGGACGCCTGTAGTCCCAGCTACTGGGAGGCTGAGGCAGGAGAATGGCATAAACCCGGGAGGCGGAGCTTGCAGTGAGCTGAGATCCGGCCACTGCACTCCAGCCCAGGCGACAGAGCGAGACTCCATCTCAAAAAAAAAGAAAAAAAAAAAAAAAAAAAGGAAAGGAGGGGATGGATAGGACATATGTTGGATCAAGTTTCTGTATTTCCTGGAACTAAATTAGACTGTCATAAGTAAAGATGCATGTTGTGAGGCCTAGAGCAACCACTAAGTAAACAACAAAATATGTGTAGTTAAAAAAAAAAAAATCAGGCCGGGCATGGTGGCTTAAGCCTGTAATCCTAGCACTTTGGGAGGCCGAGGCACGTGGATCACCTGAGGTCAGGAGTTCGAGACCAGCCTGGCCAACATGGTGAAACCTTGTCTCTACTGAAAATACAAAAATTATTGGGAGGCCGAGACGGGTGGATCGTGAGGTCAGGAGATCGAGACCATCCTGGCTAACACCGTGAAACCTCGTCTCTACTAAAAAAATACAAAAAACTAGCCGGGTAAGGTGGCGGGCGCCTGTAGTCCCAGCTACTCGGGAGGCTGAGGCAGGAGAATGGCGTAAACCTGGGAGGCGGAGCTTGCAGTGAGCTGAGATCCGGCCACTGCACTCCAGCCTGGGCGATAGAGTGAGACTCCGTCTCAAAAAAAAAAAAAAAAAAAACAAAATTAGCCAGGCGTGGCCTTGGGCGCCTGTAATCCCAGCTACTTGGGAGGCTGAGGCAAGAGAATCACTTGAACTTGGGAGGCAGAGGTTGCAGTGAGCTGAGATCATGCCACTGCACTCCAGCCTGGGCAACACAGTGAGACTCCCTCTCAAAAAAAAAAAAAAAAAAATCAGTGGGGATTGGAATGGTGTACCCTAAAACATACTTCACACAAAAGATGATACAGTAAAAGCAGAGGTTAAGAAAAAGACAAAAATAGCAAAATGGCATACGTAAGTCCAGCCATATCAACAGTTATATTAAATGTGAATGTACCATCTATTCAAAAGGTGGAGGTGGTTAGCCTGAATAAAAAGGCAAAACACAGCTCTATGCTGTCAGTTCAATAATGGACATACCTTAGATTTAAAGACACAAATAGATTGAAAGTAAAAGTGAGATCATGCAAATAGGAGAGCTGGAGTAACTGTATTAATGTCAGTTTAAGCAAGAAATATTACTAGAGACAGGGACATACTGTAATGACAAAAAGGGTAATACGTGAGAAAAAGATCATTATAAAATATAACAAGAGAGCACCGAAATACATGAAGCAAAAACTGACAGAAGTTAAAGGAGAAATAGACTATGTAACAGTAGTAACTGTAGATTTTAATTTCCAACTTTCAGTAATAGAACAATTAGCAATAATTGATAGGAAATTAGCAAGAATATAAAAGACTTCATCAGCACTATCAGTGAACTTGACAGAACTCATTTATCGAGCACTTTATGCAAAATACACAAAGGTTAAATTAGAGATTCATAACAGAAATCTGGTATCTCCAAATATTTGAAATTAAACAACATACATATAAATAATAGAGCAAAGAAGAAATTCCAAGGCAAATTTTAACTTTCAACTAGGCCAGGCACAGATTATAGGCTCATGCTTATAATCCCAGCACTTTGGGAGGCCAAGGTGGGCGGATCACTTGAACCCAGGAGTTCGAGACCAGCCTGGGCAACGTGGCGAAACCCTATCTCCAAAAACAAACCAAAAATTCGCCAGGTGTGGTGGCATGCGCTTGTGGTCCCAGCTACTCAGGAGATTGGGGTGGGTGGATCTCCTGAACCTGGGAGGTCGAGTCTGCAGTGAGCCTTAATTGTGCCACTGTACTCAGCCTAGGTAATAGAGTGAGACCCTGTCTTCCCAACCCACACACATTTTTTTTTTAACTAAATGAAAATGCAACATATCAAAGTTTATGAAATGTAGCTGAAGCTATGTTTAGAGGAAGATTTACAGCTTTCATAATGCCTGGATATTTGAAGAGGAAAGGATTAAAGCACTAACGTAAGCATCCATTGTAAGAAACTAGATAAAAAGCAGACTAATCCGAAGTAGCTGGATGCAGAGGTGTGTGTTTCTTGGGAGGCTGAGGTGGGAGGATTGTTTGAGCCCAGTAGTTTGAGGCTGCAGTGAGCTATGATTGCATCACTGTATTCCAGCCTGGACAACAGAGTGAGACCCTGACTCTGAAAAACAATAGCAACAAACATCTGAAGCAAGTATAAGGAAGGAAACAATAAAGATTAGAATGGAAAACAGCAAAATGGAAAGCAGAAAGCCAGTTGAGAAAAATCAGTGGAACTAAAGTTGGTCCACTGAAAAGATCAACAAATTTGATAAACCCCTACCAAGACCAAGAAAATAAAGACAACACAAATTACCAAAGTCAGGAATGAAAGGACATTATTACTCTACAGAAATTGAAAGGATTATAAGGGATTTGCCATGAACAACTTTGTCTCACCAAATTAGACAACTTAGATGAAGTGGACAAATTCTTAGAAAAATACAGATGATCAAGACAGACTCCAGAGGAAATAGAAAATGAGACCTTATAACAGTTAAAATGAATTAGTAATTAAAAATCTTCCTATGCAGAGAAGCCTAGGCCCAGATGTCTCACTGGTGGATTCTATCAGACACTTAAAGAAGCAGGCTGGGTGCAGTGGCTTACTTGATGATGTACACCTTTAGTCCCAGCTACTTGGGAGGCTGAAGTGGCATGAGCCCAGGAGTTCAAGGATAGCCTGAGCAAGACCCCCATCTTAAAAAAAAAAAAAAAAAAAAAAAAAGAGGAAGCAATAATACGAATCCTCAACAAACTCCTTTAGAAAACAGAAGAGGAGGAAAACATGACAACTCATTCTATGAGCACAGTATTATCCTGGTAACCCAACAAGGATACCACAAGAAACTTGCAGACTAGTAGTCCTTTACGAACACAGGTGTAAAAATCTTTTAACAAAATATTAGCAAACCACATTCAGCAATATACAATAATGTATTATATACCATGACCAAATGGGATTTAATTCAGGAATACAGGCTTGTATTAACACAAAAATCAATACAGTATACCAAGTGTAGACAAACATTCCATTAAAAGGTAGGATGGGCTGGGCACAGTGGCTCACGCTGGTAATACCAGCACTTTGGGAGGCTGAGGTGGGAGGATTGCTTGAGGCCAGGAGTTCAGGACCAGCCTGGGTAACATATTGAGATCCTGTTACAAGAGAAGAAAAAAACAAAACCCTGGGCCGGGCGTGGTGGCTCAAGCCTGTAATCCCAGGACTTTGGGAGGCCGAGACGGGCGGATCACGAGGTCAGGAGATCGAGACCATCCTGGCTAACACAGTGAAACCCTGTCTCTACTAAAAAATACAAAAAAACTAGCTGGGCGAGGTGGTGGGCGCCTGTAGTCCCAGCTACTCGGGAGGCTGAGGCAGGAGAATAGCGTGAACCCGGGAGGCGGAGCTTGCAGTGAGCTGAGATCCGGCCCCTGCACTCCAGCCTGGGCGACAGAGCGAGACTCCGTCTCAAAAAAACAAAAAACAAAAAACAAAACACAAAACCCTGAACATGGTGGCATGTGCCTTTAGTCCTAGCTACTTAGGAGGTCGAGGTGGGGTGATCACTTGAGCCCAGGAGTTTAAGAATGCAGTATGCTATGATTGTGCCACTACACTCCAGCCGGGGTGACAGAGCAAGATCCTTTCTGAAAACAAACAAACAAACGTGTGGCCATGTGTGGTGGCTCACGCCTGTAATCTCAGCACTTTGGGAGGCTGAGGTGGGTGGATCAGTTGAGGTCAGGAATTCAAGACCAGCTTGACCAACATGGTGAAACGCTGTTTCTACTAAAAATACAAAAATTAGCTGGGCGTGGTTGTGTTGGCCTGTAATTTCAGCTACTCAGGAGGCTGAGGCAGGAGAATCACTTGAGCTCAAGAGGCGGAGGTTGCAGTGAACTGAGATTATACCACTGTACTCCAGCCTGGGTGACAGAGTGAGACACGGTCTCAGGAAAAAAAAAAAAAAAAAAAAACTGCCTATTTCTAGAAAAGGCAAAATTGTTTTGCATTGCTCTAAAGGAATGCCTGAGACTGGGTAATTTATGAAGAGGTGTATTTGCCTTTCGGTTCTGCAGACTGTCCAAGGTATGGCACCAACATCTGGTTGGCTTCTGATGAGGCCGCAGGAAGCTTTTACTCATGGCAGAAGGTGAGGGGGGAAAAGGCACATCACATGGCAAAAGAAAGAGCAAGAGAGGAGGAGGTGCCAGGCCCTGTAAACAACCAGCTGTTGTGTGAATTAATAAAACAAGGACTCACTCATTACTGAGGGGAGGGCACCAAGCCATTTATGAGGGATCCACCCTCATGACCCAACTACCTCCCATTAGGCCCCACCTGTGACGTTGAGGGTCACATTTCAACATGAGATTTGGAGGGAACAGACATCCAAACTATATCAGTGATAATTGCTCTAAGGATAGGCACTGGAACTGATTTGAGAATTCAGTCATAAATCCTTATGTATCACGTGGTCCTTTGATTTTTGACCAAGATGCCAAGGCAATTCAGTGGAGGAAATCACAGTTTTTTTCCAGAAATGATGCTGGGAAAAGTGGATATCTATATGCCAAAAATTTATCTCAAACCCTTTTTTACACTAGATACAAAAATTAACTCAGAGTGCACCATACACCTAAATCTAAGAGCTAAAACTACCAAATGTATCAAGCATATCTTTGTGACCTTGGGTTAGGCAAAGACCTCTTAGATGTGACACCAGTGGCACAAGCCATAAAAGAAAAAAAATTGATGAATTGGCTTCATTAAAATGTAAAACTTTTGCGTTCAAAATACATTATTAAGAAAATGAGAAAACTTCAGATTGTGGGAAAATATTTGCAAATTATTGGGAGGCCAAGATGAGTGGATTGCTTGAGGCCAGGAGTTCAAAACCAACCTGGCCAACATAGTGAAACCCTGTCTCTACTAAAAATGCAAAAAATTAGCCGGCTGTGGTGGCAGGTGCCCGTAATCCTAGCTACTCGGGAGGCTGAGGCAGGAGAATCAAGTGAACCCAGGAGGCAGAGGTTGCAGTGAGCTGAGATCGTGCCACTGCTTTGCAGCCTGGGCAACAAGAGCGAAACTCAGACTTAAAAAAAAAAAAGAAAAAAATCTGATGAAGGAGTTGTATGTAAAATATGTAAAGAACTCTTACAACTCTGTAAGAAGACAACTTAATTTTTAGAAATTAACGAAAAATATCATGATTCCTCTTATGTGAGATTCCTAGACTAGGCAAAATTCATTGAGACAAAAGTAAAACAGAAGTTGCTAGGGAAGTGGAGAATAAGTAGTTATTGTTTAATGGGTACAGAGTTCTTGTTTAGGATTATGAAAATGTTCTGGAAATGGATGGTGATTATGGTTGCACAACATTGTGAATTTAATCCCATTGAGTTATATACTTAAGTGATTAAAATGGTAAATTTTATATATACTTTACTACAACAAAAATAAATTTAAAAATTTGAAAACATGGGTAAAAGAACATTTCATCACGTGCAAAGGTGCTCTGAATTAGTCATTAGGGAGATGCAAATTAAAATTGGAATGTCCACTGTACACCCTCAGGAATAGCTATAATCAAAAAGACTGTCAAAGTATTCTAGAAAGTGTTAGAATGTATAGAAACTGGAAATCTTGCCTGTTACAATGGTAATGTAAATCAATTGGAAATCAGTTTGGCAGTTCATTAAAAAGTTAAACTTACCATATGATCCAGCAATTCCACTCCTGGATATCCAAGAGAATTAAAAACATATGTCCATACAAGGACTATGTAGGCCAGGTGCGGTGGCTCATGCCTGTAATCTTAGCACTTTGGGGAGCCAAGGTCGGTGGGTCACCTGAGGTCAGGAGTTCGAGACCAGCCTGGCCAACATGGAGAAGCCCCTTCTTTACTAAAAATACAAAAATTAGCTGGGTGCAGTGTGTGCCTGTAATCCTAGCTACTCAGGAGGCTGACACAGGAGAATCGCTTGAGCCTGGGAGGTGGAGGTTACAGTGAGCTGAGATTGCACCATTGCATTCCAGCCTGAGCAATAAAGGGAGATCTTGTCTCAAAAAAAAAAAAAAAAAAAAAAAACAATGTAAATGTTTATTGATAGCATTATTATAAATGTTCATAATAGCATTAATAATAGCCCAAACCTGGAAAAAATTCAAATGTCCACCAGCTGGTGAATGGATAAACAAAATGTGGAATATCTATATAACGCAATGCTATTCAACAATAAAAAGCAATGAATTACCAATACATGCTACAATATGGATAAACCTAAACCTCATAATAAATGAAAAAAGCCAAACTCCACTGGGCGCGGTGGCCCACGTCTGTAATCCCAGCACTTTGGGAGGCTGAGGCAGGTGGATCACTTGAGGTCAGCATTTCGAGACCAGCCTTGCCAACATGGTGAAACCGCATCTTTACTAAAAAAAAAAGCAAAAATTAGCCGGGCATGGTGGTGCGTGGCTGTAGTCCCAGCTACTCTGGAGGCTGAGGTGGGAGAATCGCTTGAACCTGGGAGGTGGAGGTTGCAGTGAGCCAAGATTGAACCACTGCACTCCAGCCTGGGCGACAGAGCAAGACCCCATCTCAAAAAAAAAGCCAAACTTAAACGAGTACATGTTATATGATTTCTTCTGTATAAAATGTCCAGAGGCTGGGCACAGTGACTCACGCCTGTAATCCTAGCACTTTGGGAAGCCAAGATGGGCAGATTACTTGAGGCCAGGAGTTTGAGACCAGCCGGGCCAACATGGCAAAACCCCATCTCTACTAAAAAAAAAAAGGTGGGTGTGGTGGTGTCTGCCTGTAATCGAAGCTACTCAGGTGACTGAGGCATGAGAATCGCTTGAACCCGGGAGGTAGAGGTTGCAGTGAGCTGAGATCATGCCACTGCACTCCAGTCTGGGCGAAGACTGGAAGAAGAGCAAGACTTGTCTCAAAAACCAAAACAAAATGTCCAGAGAAATCAAATGTATAGAGACAGAAAGCAGATCAGTGGTTGTCTGGGGGCTAAGTTGGAGTGGAAACAGGAACAAAGGGAGTTTTGGGGGTGATGCAAAGGTTCGAAATTAGATTTTGGTGATGCTTGCACAAGTCTATAAATGAATGAATAAAAGTCATTGAATTATACGCTTACAGCAGGTGAATTTAATTGCATGTGAATTATGCCTAAACAAAGCCGTTTAAAGAAATATTTAAGATTGACTGGAAGCAGGAAAAGGAAGGGACGTCTTGATAAAATGATTTAAGTTCATTGATCAGTTGGGGCCCCACTGATTATTTGCTGTGTCATTGTTCTTCACCTTGGAAGCTCATACTCCCAAAGCCTTACCTTGTGTCCTACTCCACTACAGAGTATACTAGAAAGCAACTTCTTGTTTGGGAGGTGACTCAACTGTTTGGAGTGTGATACTGCTGGACCTAGAGTGAATGGTACTTCCCATCCAGTCTGATGACACTTATATGCAGAAAAGTCCTTCTTTTAACCCCGGGTTATGGGTTAACTTTATCGAGACATCTTGCACACATATACTGCTGGTTGACAAGTAGGCAGGAATTTGGGTAGTGAGAGGATCTTATCTCTACTACTTGTCTGTACCTGTGGAGCAGCACCATCAGAGACTAGGATATTTTGGGCTATCCTTGTGCTGTTTGCAGAGCACTTTTCACATCTGAAATGGAGGGGGTATATGTAGTCATCCTTTTACAGAGAAGTAAGACTTACAGGGTGACTAGCTTGACAATGAATACATAATCAGGGCAGAGCTGAACTTAGCAGAACTTAAATTCAGATTTTCTGACTCTTGTATTCAAGTGATTTCTTTTGTACCTACCATTTTTGCCCCAACTATTTACTGGGAAGAGGAGAGAAAAGGGCATATGATTTTGATTGGTTGTGTCTTTTTCAGTAGATTTAGTTAGTCTGAAGAACAGGAAGGGAAGTTGAGCTACAGTGTAAGTTCATGGGTTCTGTGGCAAGTATAACCAGGATAATTTTTGTCCTGATGTTTGGTAGCTATTAAAATTTTATATTGGCTGAAACTGTAATTTGTGGGACAGATAGATGGCTGAAGGTATCCTGTGCTTGGTTCAAGGAGCAGATTACTTCCTAAGTTATAAATATAATTGTGCTAGAAATTACAAGAAAATTAATTTGATAAAGTTAAAAAGTCATTTGATTAAAAAAAAAATTGATTATCTACTCCATGCCAGGCCCCTTGACAGGTTATGGCATCACAAAGTCTAGTTGGATCCTGTTGAGGTACAGCCTGAGAGGAGAACATGAGTAGGCTGCAGTTTCCTTCATTGTCTTCGTTCTCTGAGGATGACTTATCTGTACTCCAAAGTGACCACCTCCACTCCCGATGGAGAGCCTGTTACTTTCTACTCTCCCTGAAGCTGTGCTTTCCACAGGACAGTTTGCCTTTCCTTCCTTTTCTCTGTGGATTCTTCCATCTGATTTTCAGCCAAATATAGGTAGATACTCCATCTAAAAGAAATCTTTTTTTTTTTTTTAAACATGATTTAAAAGGCAAAAGATTTATATGATCTGAAAAGAAACCAGAGTAGAAAGACATGATTTAAAATTAACCTTTTCTTAATTGTTGAAATACTTTATGCTTATTGGTAAACACTTGGAAGATCTATGAGAGTATAAATACTAAACATAAAAATTACCTATAATTCTACAACTTTGAGATTACAGTTGTTAACGTGTTTGCTTCTAGTCTGTTTGAACTTCCTGTCTGCTTTTTATCTCCTATCAGCCAGTGCATGCTTGGCAGCGCTTACAAAACACACACACAACACATGCACATACACTAAGATGTTAATATTGTGTGTGTCAGATCTTGTGTGAAATTCTTTACATGTATTCTTAATCCTCAAGCAGCCCTGTGAAGCAAATACTATTGTTGTATTTTCTATTTACAGATAACACAGATTTAAAGGTTAAGTAATTTGTTCAAGTTTCTGTAGTGGGTAACAGCTGAGATTTTTACCCTCATTTAGCTCAAGCTCTTCATCACTACCTTTCCAGAAATCTATTTCCACAATGACTAGAACACCAGAATTGTTCTTTCCACAACTGTTAGTAATCTTTTTTTTTTTTTTTAATCCTACCCTCTTTTCTGGCCTCGTCTCATGACTTCTTCACCATCTTTTTCTGTGCTTTAGTCACAATTTCTGTTTTGTAGAAACACTGCTTCTTTGGCCTACACACATATATCCATTCCCTATGCTTGGAATGCTTACTCTATTTCACCAAGGTAGTTACACATACCCTTAAAGTCTTTACTTATCCATCACTTCTCAAGGAAACTCCCTAACCTTCTTACCACCAGGACTGGATTGGTCCCTCATATTATTTGCTCTCATAGTACCTTACTTTTATCTTCTGCAGAACTGTTTGCACTTGCAGTTAGCTATTTGTTGGTTAGAATTAGTTCTGCCTTTTTTGTTACATACTTTTGTGTCTTCATATCTCCTGGCTCCTGTTGCAGTCCGGGTATATACTATTTGTTACCTTTTTCTTTCTGCACTTAGATCATTCTTTCTCAGATCCATGCTTATGAATCATAAATGTGCATTCCTTGTTCTGGTATCTGTTCCAGAAGTGGAATCCTTTTTCCTCCACTGTGAAATTACCAATTTCTTTCTTAGTACACTCCACGCTCCTAATCTAGTCAGGAAAGTTTGGCATCATTCTTGACTCTTTGCTTTCTTTTCTGTTTGAGCCAGTTCTTTGGAAGGTGGTTCTGATATATTGATATGGAAAGATGGCCACAATATTTTAAGTGAAGAAAGGTTTCAGGCCGGGCGCGGTGGCTCACGCCTATAATCCCAACACTTACGGAGGCTGAGGTGGATGGATCACTTGAGGTCAGGAGTTTGAGATCAGCCTGGGCCACATGGCGAAATCCTGTCTCTACTAAAAATACAAAAAATTATCCAAGCATGGTGGTACGTGCCTGTGGTCCAGCTACTTGGGAGGCTGAGGTGGGCGGATCACTTGAGGTCAGAAATTAGAGACAGCTTGGCTAACATGTTGAAACCACGTCTCTACTAGAAATACAAAAATTAGCCAGGCGTGGTGGTGAGTACCTGTAGCTCCAGCTACTTTGGAGGCTGAGGTGAGAGGATCACTTGAACCCAGGAGGCAGAGTTTGCAGTGAGCCGAGATCACGCCACTGCACTCCGGCCTGGGTGACAGAGCAAGACTCCATCTCAGAAAAAAAAAACCCGAAAAACTAGAGAACATTATGTATAATTTGTGGTGTTATTTTATCTAAGTGTAAATACATGCATTTTAAGTATCTTGAAATATCTCTGAGGCTATACACCGAACAGAATGATGGAAGGGGGTCAGCCAGTAGGCTTTTGAAAAACAAAAGCCAAAGTGTGCCTTTTTGAGATAACCTTTCCTTTCATTCCATTCCTGTTGACTCAGTTCTGCACTAGCTTACTTGTGCAAGAAAGTTCCTTTTTTTCCTCTTTTCTTCCCCTCACTTCATCTGCTTAGTGACTCTTCCCAGTCTTGCTTTCATTGTCTCCTTGCTGAGTTTAGCATTTAAAATGGCTCTCTGTTGGACTAATTGACTTTGCGCCTTGCTCATAAGTCCTTCTGTAATATGTCCTTCTACCTTTTCAATGCCATTCCTTATGACTCCCTAATACAGTCTCTAGACTATTCTGTTCCTGTCCCCTATACACGCCATGTAATTTTTCTGTTACAGTTATTTATTTAGAGTCCCATCTGCAGAAAACACCCTTTAACTTACATAATTGTCTCCCTTCCTGTAGTACTTAGTTTTATCCAAAAGAAAACTTGGATTTGGGTTAATGAAATATATAATTATTTCATTGGCATATTTAAAGACTGTGTAATAGTCTGTAAATAAATAGCATTGTTGTTCAAGTGTACATTTTTCAAAGTACGTGTCAGACATTCTTTTCTAATGTTTTCAGAAATTTTGGAAATGATTGGTTAAAAATAAATGCCTAGAATGCACAGCATCCTGAAAAACAAGACTGCATGGAGTACCTTCTGAGTGTCCACCAGTCTGACAGAAGACTCTTCTATAAAGACCCCCTGGGGCCGGGCGTGGTGACTCATGCCTGTAATCCCAGCAATTTGGGCAGCCCAGGTGGGCGGATCACTTGAGACCAGAAGTCTGAGACCAGCCTGGCCAACATGGCTCTACTAAAGACACATCTCTACTAAAAACACAAAAATTGACTGGGTGTGGTGGCATGCCTGTGGTCCCAGCTACTTGGAAGGCTGAGGCGGGAGAATCACTTGAACCCAGGAAGCGGAGGTTGCAGTGAGCCGAGATGGCGCCACTGCACTCCAGCCTGGGCAGCAGATTGAGACTCTGTCTCAAAAAAACAAACAGAAGAAAAACCACACAAAAAAACCTTTTGGTAATTTCTTTGGGTAGGTTTTAGTTTTTTAGAGAGCATAAATCCAAATCCATTCATTTCCGTAAAACATCAGACACAATTTGATGTGTATTTGGCCACCAAACATGGTGCAAAATTTTATGTAGTCTGGAGATGCTTAAAAGCAACACAGGTGGGACTGTACCTTTCTGTAGTCAGCATAGTAGTGGCAATTTCAGGTGGTGACACAAAAGGTTGGGCAATAGTTGAAAAGTGGGTGACATGAAATGTGGTGGTGGGATGGGGGCAGGAAGCGGATGTTAAGCTGGTGAAGTTTACTTTGCTTCTAGCTTCCAGTGACCCAAAAATCACCTCGTCTAGAGTAGGGCTCGGGAATTTGCAGTTTTAAAAGCAACTCTAGATGATTCTGGTGTACAAGTTTGGGAAACAGTGGCTTGAACCTGGTATTTTCTCTGAACTCTTATCGTTTTCTTTTCTTTTCTTTTCTTTTTTTTTTTTTTTTTTTTTTGAGGCGGAGTCTTGCTCTGTCGCCCAGGCTGGAGTGCAGTGGCCGGATCTCAGCTCACTGCAAGCTCCGCCTCCCGGGTTCGCGCCATTCTCCTGCCTCAGCCTCCTGAGTAGCTGGGACTACAGGCGCCCGCCACCTCGCCTGGCTAGTTTTTTTGTATTTTTTTAGTAGAGACGGGGTTTCACCGTGTTAGCCAGGATGGTCTCGATCTCCTGACCTCGTGATCCGCCCGTCTCGGCCTCCCAAAGTGCTGGGATTACAGGCTTGAGCCACCGCGTCCGGCTGTCGTTTTCTTTAGATTTTTCTTTTGGCTTTGATTTCTCTTTCTGATTCTTGTCTCATTACACCAGCACTTCTTCCTAATTTGACAAGAAAGCCTTGTCAAATTAAGGCTTGCTTAATTGTCAAGGCTAATTTGACAAGACTCTTCTTTTACTGTCTTATTTGACTTTTGCTATGAGAATCTGCTTCTTTCTTAGACTTAAGTGTATGATAAATTATTCATGACCAAGGGCCTTGTTTTTCTTTCATTAGCATGAGATTTAGTGGCTTATCTCATGTTACAGGATTTAGAGAGTTGATACTACATTTAAATTTTTTGTTAAGAAATGTGTACATCTTCTTTCTTTCTTAGGTATTTTTCCTGTTTGAGGGACATGGTTTGCAAAGGTCAGAATGAATGAGCCTCATAGTTTTTGTCAAAAGAGAATATTGATGTACATCTGAATAATCAGAACATTCATATTAAGGCATACTACATAGCCATTTAAAAGAATGACGATTGTATAAAAGACTGTTGTGGGCCGGGCGCGGTGGCTCAAGCCTGTAATCCCAGCACTTTGGGAGTCCGAGGCGGGCGGATCACGAGGTCAGGAGATCGAGACCATCCTGGCTAACACGGTGAAACCCCGTCTCTACTAAAAAAATACAAAAAACTAGCCGGGCGAGGTGGCGGGCGCCTGTAGTCCCAGCTACTCAGGAGGCTGAGGCAGGAGAATGGTGTAAACCCGGGAGGCGGAGCTTGCAGTGAGCTGAGATCTGGCCACTGCACTCCAGCCTGGGTGACAGAGCGAGACTCCTTCTCAAAAAAAAAAAAAAAAAAAGACTGTTGTGGAAGTCTATAATACATAGCTGAATAACAAAATAGATTATAGAACAATAGGTAAAATGAGCTTATTTTCTCTAAGCCACTTCCCCCCAAAAACATGCAAAATTATAGCTATTAATCTGTATGTGTACAGATAAAGGTCTTCAAGGATATAAAATAAATTCTAATTATGATATTTATTATCTTAATATCCAATAATGTTTATTATAATTATACATATTTTCCTCTGAGGAAATGGATTGCAGATGATGATTGAAGGAATTTTCAATTTTTATTTGTATATTTTTGTATTTGAATTTCTAAATAATAAGCATATGATTCTGTTTAGAAATTCTGAATGTACTGATTTTTTAAATGTGATGTGATATCCAGATATGTATTTAATTCTTCCTATAAAATATCATTTCCTTAAATCTAGGCTATTGGAAAAGGGGAAAAGTACTAGGAATTTAGAGAACCTACTGCATGTTAGAACCAAGGAGAACAAGAAAAGCTTTAGCTAGCATTTTGGAAACAGTAGCAGCTCCTACTCACAGCAGTAGCTGATGCACTCAGGCGACTCTCTGCACATGCTTTTGCTTCGTTTGGGTTGTTTGGTCCGCAGTTTGCATTCATCGATCAGTGAGTTGATTCAGACTCAAACCCACCGACAGCAATGAATGTTGAGTGCAGCCATCAGTGTTTTCAGTTGCTGGGGTTGCCTTTGCCCTCCCTGACTCCTGGCTCTTCTTTTCCATCTCAGTTCTTTGAAGTCTATGTTTCTGGCTTCTCCCTTAGTAACCGGCTATCTGCATGATTGAGGGCCTACATAAGTATCCATAACGTTAACATTGGAGCTGGGAGGTTATTGCAGATGAGGAAACTGTGGTTCAGTGAAGAAAGGAGAACTTGGAGAACCTCACAGGTAGCACTGCGCCACACAGGCAACACTTGCGTATTAGTACCTATAAACCACAGCTGAGGGATCTACTTTTCCTCTCTGTTTTGAACCGAGAAGCATGAGTGCTTTTTCGAGGTAAATTAGCAGATTATGTTGGAGTTTAATAATAACAGCTTACATATATTGAGCATTTGCTCTGGGCTAGTAATGGCACAAAGCATCTTATATATTATCTCATTGGATCTCAAAACTCCATGATAGGTACTCTTAGCCTCTGTTTTATATGTGAGAAAACGGAGACACTTGCTTTTAGGGGGTCAAACAACTAGTTAAGGGGTTGAGCCAAGATTCAGCCCAGATCTGACCGACTCCAGGGCTAACTTTTTGCTTGAATTTAGCAAACATTTAAATAAGCATATGTGGGGATATGTGGACACTAGTAAGGCAATAGCTCATGCTCTAACTGGGATATCAAAAATTAACCATATTAACTCTAATTCAAAGTGAAATGTGATAAGAACTGTCACAATTGGATAATTTTGTGCTATTTTTGCTTATTAAATCCTCCCCTTGCCCCTAATTAAAAATTTTGAGAGGATGTGGGAGAAATGGGAGTGATTATTTAACTAGATTTTATTCCAAAACAAAATACATATTTTAAATAAATTTTTACTTGCTACATCCTGTTTCTCACCAGAATGGTGCATATCTAGGAGACAGTTAAGTACATTAGATATCATCATGGACTGCTCCTTACCTTGTTGAAGTGAAACACTTTTTTGTAAAAACAAACAAAAAAAACCACACAACAGAAAGCAAGGAACAGTGAGCAATAGGAATAAATTTCACTGGACCACATTTGGGGGATTGCAGGACCATTTCTGGTGAACTCATATGACATGTGAAGGTACAACTTGCTCTTTTGCTTCAGGAAATGTAGTGTCGTCTGTAAGGACCCCGAGGTACAGTCAACGGTCAGTGGTTTTTTCAAATCCCAAACTCACCGACAGCGTTGAATGTTCCTTGGAGTCCTCTGAAGGCTGGCCTCATAGCCCTTCTTCGTTCTCCCATCCACATTCCAAGAACCAGTGAGCAGTGAGTCCACTGCTACTGGAGGCTCTCACTGGGTTAGTCTCTCTGGGTTTCAGGTTGAGACTATTTAAATTATAAAATCGATTTGTGTACAGCAGAGAACTAATAAACTGTGGGATAGACTGTGTAGTAATTTATATAAGCAGAACTCGAATGTCTGAGAAAATGTCTTTGAATGGTACTATTTTGTGATTCTAAAAATGTAAAATACCTGATTTTGCAGTAGTATTTTAAGTGTTAAAGAGCAGGGGTAAGAAATTAACGTATATTGGGGATCTGCTATGTGCTAGGATTTGTATATTTTATCTCATTAAATTCTCAACAACCCACATTTTCCTGATGAAAAAACTTGAGATGAAGTGATTTGCCTAAAGTTACATTGCCAGGAGCCAAGGTTATAAGCCAGAACATGAATACTGGACTTCATGTTTCCAGTGTTCACTGATCATACTGCTTCTCTTGTCTACTACAGAACTTGCTGTTGATATCTGGGAGTAGAACCATCACTTCAGAGCCAAAGACAATATGTAAATTTCTTCTACTTGTTTGCCTATAATAATAGCAGGTAGGTCTGTAGGTGAGGTCGTAGGGGAAGATGAAAAAACTCGACCTCCATGATTGATGATCTCCTTTGCTGAGATCCTGCATTACTAAAGTTACCACAGAGGTGTTAGTGATAGTCCACAAGCTATTTTCCATATTGAAAAAGCAAAAAACAAAACAAAAACCCACTTAAAGCTTGCATTTCTTCTTAGTTGAGAACACAGAGTATAAGTAAAATGTCAGATGCCATTTGTTCTGGCTGAAAGGGTACCAGTACATTATAGGACATAGTGGGGTTATTTTTGATTCTGTTGAATGTCTGTGATGAAAATCTGAAAATGAAATAATAATATGAATCTTCAGAATATGTGATTTACGATGGGATGGATCTAGGAATACTTAATAGGAAAAGGGCTTACAGAACTGCTTGCTGAATTGAGGTTAATCTCCAATTGGGGATAGTTATTACTGTTTGCTTTAGGTTTAAATACTAAAGGCTGACTGGTCTCAAATTCGTTTTTAAAGCAGCCAAATGGTACACATTAAAAGAGAAAATATCAACCACTGAGATTTAGGTTTGAATGTAAACTGTTTACCTTCTGCATCAGCTTAATTCACCCTCTATCAAAACTCTGCATTAGCCAGCTTTGTTGAGTTTTCAGTGTTATGACAGTAAATTGTATACACACAAAAAAATCAGGCAACTGTAACTGTGTAATATGTTTAAAACTTTTAATGGGTTTATTTTAAAAGTCTTCCTCTTGGTCCAATAATATAAAGAGATGTCAAGCCTTATACTATTTGGATAAACATTTAGACTTTAAAAAAGTACTGATTTTGACTTCACCAAACCTTTAGATGCTTACAAAATATTATTCCTTAAATTTATAGCATTCTAAAAAGAATACTTTTCACAGACTTGGAAAAACTACAGAAAGGTAGGTTTCTGGAGTGACATAGGGGCGTTGCCCACTGTATTTGAAATAATTGTCTATCATGGCATAATGACCTTCATCCCCCTCATTCCTTTAAGTTCTTTAGTTTTTATCAAGCAAGTTTGAGCACACATTTGGGTTTTTTAAGTGAGTTTGGCTAAGGGGTTTGTATACTGAGTGCAAGGATAAAGTCTAAAGGTTAAAAAAAAGTTAAGGGTTAAATTAGCTAAGAGTGACCAGGCAGGCTCGCACATGTAATCCCAGCACTTTTGGAGGCTGAGGTGGGAGGATTCCTTAAGCCCAGGAGTTTGAGGTTACAGTGAGCTGTGATCCACCACTGCACTCCAGCCTGGGTGACAGAGTGAGAATCTGTCTCTAAAAAAAAAACGAACAGTTATATAGGCTGACATTTAACAAGCCAATCCAACTGTTTAACTCTTGATTTAGACTGGTTTTGAATTTGTTAGAACTCACTATGCCATTTCTTCATCATTTTACTTACCTCCTTTCTTTTTCCAGAGATATCATGAGATATTGAAACCCACATGTCTCCAACATGGGGATGTAAGTGTTTTCATAGTCTTCCTGGGACTTCTTGATATACTTGGAAGAAATAAGAAGCATAAACTCAATAAAACAATGTATCTGGATGATTAGTAGTGTGTTTGCTTTGGCAGCATATGTACTAAAATTGAATGATTAGTAGCTGATAGAAGAGGAGTCATTGTCTCAGGTGCTGTCTGCCTAGGCATTTCCCAAGCACTGTGCAGGGAGCATCACTAGAAGCGTTTGGGGATAATGCTGCTAACCTTGAGGATAAATTCTTAAGTTATGAAGGTAACAACAGCATGTCAGTGTGAATTCATATTTCTTTTTGCCAAACTGCTAGTTTTCTGATTCATTCTTTTACTGATTCGGCAGTAGAATCCTAGGGATTGTTTTTCCTGTATATAACGCTTGCCATCATGGAGCCCCATATGTGACTAGGGAGCTGCACGTAAATACAGCTGATGACAAAGAGGATGCCTGGTGGAATGGTGTGAACTACATTAAGGGAGAACAGAGAAAAGAGGGGTTAATTCTGCCTACAAGTGCCAGGAAAGGTATATCTAAGTAGGTTAACCTGGTCTACGCTTTAAAAGGTTAGTTGAATTTTTACTAGACAGAGAAAGGGAGCTAATTCCAGTGGAAAACCATGCACAGGAAATCTTAGAGGCAGAAATGTTCACGTAGTGGTGAGTAGTGAGGTTAACCTCTCAGAGTGTCAGTTAACTCATCTTTAAAATGTGAGACAAATAGTACTTGCCCTTCCTGCACACACAGCTGTGAAAATCAAATGAGGTTATGTACCTGAAAGAGCATGCAAATATAATTGCTTCTCTTGTCTCCCATTGCTTTTGTTTCATATGTGCTAGAATAGAATAAAAGAAGTACCTTATTATAACAAACTTTTCCAAATTGGATGATTCTTTGGCCTTCTTGCTTTTTTCCCTTTAAAATGACCATAGGTAAAAAATTTCATGTATTAAATGTTTGGAGAAGCAGTTTTTACGGCATAGTAAAGAGCGTAGATTTTGGAGTCAGAATTGTGACTTTGAGTTTTACTAGCTATGTGATCTTTGAACAAATCACTTAACCTCTCCATTTCTTTGCTTCCTTATCCATAAAATGGAGATTTATATGTTGTTTCAAAAGTATTTAAGTTGTTAAAATCATTTACAACTATTATTTCTATGTTAATAAATAAAATTGCATGTTTTCCCCAGTATTTGGCTTCTAGGCCATATATGCTAATATAAAAACCTGTTCTTTTATAGTTAAAACAATCTCTGACTAGCTGTTGTATGTGTACGTGTATGTGTTTTAAGGACGTATTTGAAATTAATGCTCTACCACTTTTTTGGTAAGGTTTTCATTTCCCATAACATTTTAGTTTCCTCAGTCTA
Source organism: Rhinopithecus bieti (assembly GCF_001698545.2). NCBI lineage: Eukaryota > Metazoa > Chordata > Mammalia > Primates > Cercopithecidae > Rhinopithecus > Rhinopithecus bieti. The sequence continues at coordinate 2,368,203 of NW_016806112.1, forward strand.
TAAACTGAGAATATTAGTACCTTCTTCATTGATTGTGAGGATTGAATTAGATAATATTATTTAAAACTCTTCTGGAAAGCTATGGATTCTTTCCCTAAATACATGTAAATAAACACATTTTGAAAGCTGTTCCAATTATGGAATCCAAGAACTCATTTATCACCTCCTTGGTGGATTTGTCTATGAACTTCAGGTTAAGAAATTCTGACCATAGCTATAGAGCAAGATTTCTCAATCTAGTCTTGTCACTGATATGATGTTGCTTTTTTTGGAAGCCTTGATCTCCATCTTGTTAGGAGTGGCTACTTGCCAGTAGCAGTGCATACTCTTGCCATCACTTTTCCCTGAAGCATAACCTATGTGGTATAGCCCAGTAGCAGTGGTTCCAGGAAAAGTATTTAGACTTCACCAAGTTCTGTACTGATTGCAGATACCAACCATTAATTGGTAACTCTGTGCTTATACAATTATAGTAGTCCCTTCTTATATGCATTTTTGCTTTCTGTGGTTTCAGTTACTCTCAAAAATAGGTGAGTACAGTACAAGAAGATACTTTGAGAGAGAGACCACATTCACATAACTTTTTTTTTTTTTAAAAGACAGGATCTCTTGCTCTGTTGCCCAGGCTGAAATGCGGTGGTGCAGTCACAGCTCACTGTATCCTGAAACTCCTGGGCTCAAGTAATCCTCCCGCCTTAGCCTCCTGAGTAGCTAGAATTACAGGTACATGCCACCATGCCTGGCTGATTTAGAAAATTTTTTAATAGAAACAGGGTCTCACTGTGTTCTCCAGGCTGGTCTCAAACTCCTGGCCTCAAACAGTCCTCCCACCTAGGCCTCCCAAAGTGGTGGGATTCCAGGCATGAGCCGCTGTGCCCAGCCAACTCATAGCATATTTGTTTTAATTGGTCCATTTTATTATGTTATTGTTACTGTATTACTGTGCCTAATTTATAAATTAAACTTTACCATAGGTATGTATGTATAGGCAGAAACGTAATATATATGGAGTTGTGTATTATTCAAAGTTTCAGGAGTCTGCTGGGAGTCTTGGAACAAATCCCTTCTAAAATAAATTGTCAAATGAGAAGTTACACAAATATTTGAATGACTTTAGCTATCTTATTTTGCAAGTTTCCCATCTCCCCCCCGTTTCCCAGCAACCGTTTGGTTTGCATCTGATCCCAGCACTCTGAGTACTGATTCTGGTTTTTTTTTTTTTTTTTTTTTGAGACGGAGTCTCACTTCTGTCGCTGGGGCTGGAGTGCAGTGGCCGGATCTCCAGCTCACTGCAAGCTCCGCCTCCTGGGTTCACGGCCGTTCTCTGTCCTCAGCTCCCGAGTAGCTGGGGGACTACAGGGCCACCCCCACCTCGCACCGGCTAGTTTTTTTTTTGTATTTTTTAGTTAGAGCGGGGTTTCACCGTGTTAGGCCAGGATGGTCGATCTCCTGACCTCATGATCCGCCCTCTCGGGCCTCCCCCAAAGTTGCTGGGATTACAGGTTGCAGCCACCGGCGCCCGCCTGATTCTTGGTTTTTAAGTTTAGGCCAAAATAGTGTGTTGTTTTAAGGTACTGGTCATAAAGGAGCCTGCTGAATCTAGAGTGTTTACTTGAATGTTAGGAAGGAGAAAAAAAGAGAACCTCAAAGGTTAAGTTGTATATGGGATAATGGTCATTATTATATTTAGTCTGCTTAAGGTTTTACCAAGGAGTTGAAAGGTAGAATTAGAAATTTAAACTCAGTAGCTTGGAACATTTTAAAATTTTACATGGCAACTTTGTATCAGATTACTTTAGCTGTTTGAGATGTCAGGGGCGCTGGGCATGGTGGCTCATGTATAATCCCAGCACTTTGGGAGCTGAGGCGGAGGTATCACTTGAGGCCAGGAGTTTGAAACCAGCCTGGGCAACATAGCAAGACCTTGTCTCTACCAAAAATAAATAAATAAATAAATAAATAAATAAATAAATAAATAAAATAATTAGCTGATTGTGGTGGCCTGTGCCTGTAGTCCCAGCTACTTAGGAGGCTGAGGTGGAGGATTGCTTGAGTTCAGGAGTTTGAGGCTACAGTGGGCTCTAATTGTGGCGCCACTGCACTCTAGCCTGAGTGAGAGTGTGACCTGACCTGATCTCTTAAAAGGAAGGAACAAAAAAAAGAGGATGTGGACAGGCCAAGTAACTGAGATAGCAAATTGGCCTAGTGCTAGGGCAGTATTTCTCTTCAAATGGGACACATACTTCAAAGCCTTTCAAAATATCTTGTCCTGTCACAGTGGCTCATGCCTATAATCCCAGCACTTTACGTGGCCAAGGAGGGAGGTATTGCTTGAGCCCAGGATTTCAAGACCAGCCTGGGCAACATGGCAAGACCCCCATCTCTACAAAAAAATAAAAAATTAGCTGAGCATTGTGATGTGTGCCTGTGGCTCCAGCTACTCAGGAGGCTGAGGTAGGAGGTCAGTTGAACCCAGGAGGTTGAGGCTGCAGTCAGCCGTGTTTCTGTCACTGTACTCCAGCCTGGGGAACACAGAGTGACCCTGTCTCAAAAAAAAAATTTTTTTTTAAAGAAGCATGTGATTTCTCCATCCCTTCATTACAGTGACTTCACGTGTTTGAGGTATTGCTATTTTAGATTATTTTGCAAACCCACAGGAAGCAGGACTCATTTTTTTCATGGTAAATTAATTCACAGGATATTTGTAATCAGTGAAAAACTCTTCTGAGTTACTCTACCAGGGATTGTTGTTCAGGTTAAGCTGAAATAATAAGTTGGGAATATAAAGCTGTAAAAGCAATAGGAACCAATATCATGCAGCAGGTGATTTTGATGGAAATTAAAGAATGAACTGGAGAGAATCTTGGTTTGTATTGTAGTGTGTGAAAAGTGTTGAGCGAGATTGTAAAAGTTCTTTAAAGCCTATAGGCATGTGTTTTGCAACAACCAGTTGTGTGTTTTTTTTGTTTTGTTTTGTTTTGTTTGAGACAGAGTCTCACTCCGTGGCCCAGGCTGGAGTGCAGTGGCATGATCTCGGCTCACTGCAAGCTCTGCCTCCCGGGTTCACGCCATTCTCCTGCCTCAGCCTCCCGAGTAGCTGGGAACAACCAGTTAATGAAATAAATAAGAACAGTTACCAAAGAACTCAATCTTTCCTTTTTTACAATTATGAAACACAGATGATGTATCAGTGATATAAGACTATTTCTTCCTCTGACTTATTTTTGTTTATTGGGTTAAATTTAATCATACAGTAATTTATACTTTAAAAACTTGAGCTCTGTTCTTACAAAGTTTATTATCACCTCAGGTAGAGTATAGATTTGCGTTAAGGCTTTGTAAGTTATTGGTAGGTAGACATCCATTTCATAACTGTTTTGAGTTAGTCATAACAGGGAAAATGCTTTTTAATGTTGGCTTTCTTGGTTATTTCCAGCAAATAGTTGAATTTTTCCAAAATATGACGTCTTAAAACTTTTATTTAAAAATGTGTGTGTAGTCTCATGGTTTCCAAACCTGACTTTGCATCAGAATTAAAAGTGTAGGCTGGGCACAGTGGCTCACACCTGTAATCTCAGCACTTTGGGAGTCCACGGCAAGAGGATCACTTGGGCCCAGGAGTTTGAGACCAGCCAGGGCAATGTGGGGAGACCCCATCTCTACTAAAAATTAAAAAAATTAGCCCGGCACTGTGATGTGTGCCAGTAGTTCTAGCTACATAGGAGACTGAGGTGGCAGTATTGGCTTGAGCCCAATACTTGGTCAAGGCTGCAGTGAGCCGTGCTTGTGCAACTGCTCTCCAGCCTGGGCGGCAGAGTGAGACCCTGTCTTCACCAATTCCTCCCAGAAAAAGTGGTAGTGATGGGAAATGTAGCCTGCTAAAAGTGCAGATTCCTAGGCATCACCCCAGACTTAGTAAATCAGCTTTTCTAGGGGGTAAATTCTATATTTTTCAAAAGCATTCATATTATTCTGGTGCAGTAATTTTATGGACATTTGGGAATCTCTTATTTAGGCTAAAGATCTTAGTTTAACAGATGAAGAAACATTTAGAAGGGAAATGAAGATTCTAAGTCACACAGCAGGGTCAGAATTGAAATCTTTGACTACATCTATGGGTGTTTATCATAATTATACCACGCTGTCTCTCCATCATGAAAAAGAATTTTTTTTTTTTTTTTTTTTTTCCCCGCAGAAGTTTCCTATTGGCCACCTGCAAGACAGATAGCCTTCAAGTCAAAATCTGCCTGATGGGTCAAACATCTTAGCCCCAGGGATGTGCCCAAAACTATTGTAAATGGACCGTTGACTTGGATTTGGTAGGCTTTCCTGAAGCATTTAACTAAGTAAGCAATGCTGAGTGGTGTTGGCTTAAAATCTGTCCATGGTATGAAATGAGAAATAGCTGTAAAGTGATCTAAACTCTGTAACGGTCCTCCAGGGTCTGACATTTATCAGCTGCTGCTACACTTTACCGCTTTTCTTTAATCAAAGGTGACTACCACTGGATGGAAGATGCTCGAGGAATCCCTGGCTGCTCTCTGGGGAGGAATTTATTTTAATTGCCAGTGAGAAGGTAGGAATTATTTTAATAAAGATCAAGAACCTCCTACTCCACTTCAGCTTGGGCTCCTGGCCAAGTGTCCATCCTCGGGAGAGAGCTGGTGTCAGCTGCTGCCTTGTGTTTTGAAGGTGTTTCAGAAAAGCCGAAGGCATTACAGAAGCCTTTCCTAAGTTGGCAGGCAAGAGTGGCACCAGGAATCAAGGGCTGACACATGTCATCAGCCTGAAGAAAGTAGAGCTTGGACACTGATAATGGCTCTTGTCAACACTCAGTGTGATAAAGCCAGGAGGACTTGGGTTGGGGGTTAGTTTGCATAGGCAGGGAGTTAGAGCTTAGAGAACACCTGCCAAGAGTTTTCACTATCCCGGCTGTTGGTGATGCATCCTTCATCCTTGACTTCTGTCACTCCTTTTTAATGGGTCATGGTAGAGTTGCTAGATGGGTAAAGAAGAGAGGCAGCTTGGTCATACCTAGCACATCTCCCTATTTGCTTGTTTTCTTGCTATCTGTGTAGAACTAAATTTGTATGGCTAGTGTTTTGTTCTGTCTATATTTTAAGGCACACTGGACAAGAGTAACAGGTGCTCTATTTCCATAAATGCCGCTTTGCTAGTGTCCACTCTGATGGTAGTTTCTTTTTTTTTTTTTTTTTTTTTGAGACGGAGTCTCGCTCTGTCACCCAAGCTGGAGTGCACTGGCCAGATCTCAGCTCACTGCAAGCTCTGCCTCCCGGGTTCACGCCATTCTCCTGCCTCAGCCTCCCTGAGTAGCTGGGACTACAGGCGCCCGCCACCTCTCCCGGCTAATTTTTTGTATTTTTTTTTTTTTTTGAGGCAGAGTCTCACTCTGTCGCCGGGGCTGGAGTGCAGTGGCCGGATCTCAGCTCACTGCAAGCTCCGCCTCCCGGGTTTACGCCATTCTCCTGCCTCAGCCTCCCGAGTAGCTGGGACTACAGGCGCCCACCACCTCGCCCGGCTAGTTTTTTTGTATTTTAGTAGAGACGGGGTTTCACCGTGTTAGCCAGGATGGTCTCGATCTCCTGACCTCGTGATCCGCCCGTCTCGGCCTCCTAAAGTGCTGGGATTACAGGCTTGAGCCACCGCGCCCGGCCCGCTTTGCTAGTGTCTACACAAATGTTTTGATTGGCAGTTGTGAGACTTTTTTGCTAATACATCTGTTAGAAGTATTGTTTTCAAATCCTGGTTCTGCCATTTAGTAGCCATGTGACTTTTGGCAAGTGGTTTAACCTTGTAAAAAAGTAAAAGTGGTTTTTCATCTATAAAATGAAGGTTAATAAGTAATTGTATTTATTTTAATTTTTTTTATTTTTGAGATGGAGTTTCACTCTTGTTGCCCAAGCTGGAGTGCAATGGTGCGATCTTGGCTCACTGCAACCTCCGCCTCCTGGGTTCAAGTGATTTTCCTGCCTCAGCCTCCTGAGTAGCTGGGATTACAGGTGCCTGCCACCATACCCAGCTGATTTTTGTATCTTTAATAGAGACGGGGTTTCACCATGTTGACCAGGCTGGTCTCAAACTCCTGACCTCAGGTGATCCACCTGCCTTGGCCTCCCAAAGTGCTGGGATTACAGGCGTGAGCCACCACACCCAGCAGCAATTGTATTTATATTAGAGTGGTGAGAATTAAGTGAGAGCAGGAATGTAAAAACACCTGGCATATAATATTCGAATTTGTTACTACTATTATTATAATTACTTGACCAAACTTCCAGCTTATTGTAAAGAATGGAACGAGGGGTTTCTAAATTATCGTCTTAGTAAGCAGAGGAATTGTGGTTTAGAAAGAACGTAAAATTGAAATCAGGAGATCCAAATTCAAGTCTTTTCTTTCTTTTTTCTTTTTTCTTTCTTTTTTTTTTTTTTTTGAGGCAGGGTCTCACTCTCTGGCCCAGGCTGGAGTGCAGTGGCGTGATTCCAGCTCACTGCAGCCTCAACCTCCTGAGCTCAAGTGATCCTCCCACCTCAGCTTCCTAAGTTACTGGGACCACAGGTATGCACCACCATGTCTAATTTTTTAATTTTTTGCAGAGATGGGGTCTCATTGTGCTGCCTAGACTGGTCTTGAGCTCCAGGACTCAAGCAATCCTTCCACCTCAGCTTCCCAGAATGCTGGGATTACAGTTGTGAGCCACCGTGCCAGGCCAAGATTCACGTCTTGACTGTGCTATATGTTACTTCAATTTCCATACTTTTTCATAAAAAATTATACCGGCCCAAACAGAATCAGGACCCGTAAGATCTCTTGCCACACAAAGAAAGAATCATAAGTAATATTTTAAAATAAAGCTGTAAAAATAGCTATGTATTTTTTTTAATTGGTGAGAAGAATGACATTGTTTTACATTTTTGTAGATCTCTTTAATGTCTGACTTCATAAAGGACAGCTGAATTCTCATATCTGCATATATCTGTTACAATATATTGTTTGGGTTAAAGTATATGAAGAAATTCTGGTTTTAAGTAGTTATATAGAAGAAAGATTTTTTTATAGTCGCTTCAGACAATTTTGCATATTCTTTCTTGTGATACTGTACTAGTTCTTAATACTTGGTAGTTTAAAGGTTAGTTGCGGCCGGGTGCGGTGGCTCACGCCTGTAATCCCAGCACTTTGGGAGGCTGAGGCGTGTGGATCATCTGAGGTCAGGAGTTCGAGACTGGCCGACATGGTGAAACCCTGTCTCTACTAAAAATACAAAAAAAAAAATTAGTCAGGCGTGATGGTGGGCTCCTGTAATCCCAGCTACTCGGGAGGCTGAGGCAGGAGAATGGCTTGAACCCAGGAGGTGGAGGTTGCAGTGAGCCAAGATTGTGCCATTGCACTCCAGCCTGGGTGACGAGCAAAACTCGCTCTAAAAAAAACAAAAAAAGTTGCAGTATGGAATCAGAAACTGTATCAATGAACTTTTCGTACTTGATTTTATTAAAATTCATTTGTCTATCTTGCATTTTTCATGGATCTTTTACCCAAGCATGATTTTGTGACATCATACATTGGTCATTTGGAAACTACTTGTTCACTGAGTTGTGCAGATTTTCTAAATATTGACACATTTCATAATATCAAAAAATTAAGTTTTTAAATATCATTGAACTCATCAGATACATCTTTAAATATCTGGAACCTGTGAAGCTCACAGTGACAGATAAAAATTTCCCAAAATTCTAATTTTGGCTTAAAAGCTTAAATGTTGGACTGAGTGTGGTGGCTCACGCCTGTAATCCCAGCACTTTGGGAGGCCAAGGTGTGCAGATCACGAGGTCAGTAGTTCAAGACCAGCCTGGCCAACATAAACCCCGTCTCTACTAAAAATACAAAAATTAGCTGTGTGTCGTGGCGGGCACCTGTAGTCCTAGCTACTCAGGAGACTGAGGCAGGAAAATCACTTGAACCCGGAAGGTGAAGGTTGCAGTGAGCCGAGACTATACCACTGCACTCCCGCCTGGGTGACAGAGTGAGACTCTATCTCAAAAAAAAAAAAAAAAAAAAAAAAGCTCAAATGTTATCATTGGCAACAAATACTGTCACTTGTTTTCCTTGAAGTGACATGCTCACTTTGTTCATTTTCAAGAAAATATCTGTCAGATACCCAAGTGTGAATAACCACAATTTGTTTAGTGTAAGTAAAGTGATAGTCAATGAAAACAATGGGCTAGTTCAGCTTACAACATAAACAGTAACTCCAGTACTGCTTCTTGAAGCAGCCAGTGTGCAGAAGTGCTTTATGTGTACCTACTGTTTTGTCACACAAAATATTTTAAAAGATGTTTGCTCAGGGTCAAGATTTAATAAAATCACTAAATCTTACTGCTTCATGAAGGACATTATTAAGTTAAAATGACTTTCCCTCCTTTTTTCTGTAGTGTGTGACAGTGACAAATACAGTGACTACTGGTAATTTTGGTGCCATTACTTAATTACTGCCAAGGGCAGCAGTTTAACCCAGCATTGACTTTGCACCATCATTACAAATGTCAACATAGTGAAAAAGGCAAATAATGTCTTAGAGTTAGTATATAAATAGTTTTGACTTTTCAGACTCCCAGAAAGAGTCTGGGAGACATATATGGGCCATACTTTGAGAACCACTGCTTTGGAGTTCAAATGTTAGGAAACTCTAGGCAAATGGTGGGAAACTCCCATAGTCCCTTCAGAGCTAACATTCATGGCTGCAGTGGGCTATAGGAGAGGAGACAAACCCTGTATTGTTTTGGCATCCCCCTGCAGCTTTGCCATGGTATTTAAGGGCTCGTTTGCACAGTGGAGCTCAATAAAGGTTGATCTATCAATGCTTATTGCCTAAATATTTAGCAACTTAATTTTTCCTCTGTACTTTATACACTCTGTTTTTTTGTGTGTGTTCACATTGTAAACTATGTATTTTCTGAGTCTCACTGATCCCTCTGCTCAAGGTTATCTTTTTATAATTAAGTCAGTTCAGTTTATTTAATAGATATTGATTGGACAATATTGTTACTATATGGGTTTTATTCTGATTGTGGGGGAATAAGAAGTAAATCACATGGCATTTGCTTTTTTATGGTTTTTGGAAAATGAGCAGTTGTACAGCATGCCAAACAGTGTCCAGATGCAGAGGTTAATAGTGCCTGGTGCAGGGTTCAGCATTTAGTAGCTATTTGTAAGAAATAGCTCCTGTTTTGGAACATTCTTTCAGTGTCACACATCACGATCTACTTATACATACATAAACACATCAACTATAATTATATATAATGTATAACTCATAATTTCCTTTTGAGATATAAATAATCACCCTATACTCTTGTCTGTTTTGGAAGTTGCAGTAGGCATCCATAATTTTGGTGGGTGTTAGGTCTTTTTTCAAACTCTTACTTTTTTTTTTTTTTTTTTTTTTGAGATGGAATCTCTCTCTGTTGTCCAGGCTGGAGTGCAGTGGCGTGATCTTGGCTCACTACAACCTCCACCTCCCTGGTTCAAGCTATCCTCCTACCTTAGCCTCCCATGTAGCTGAGATTACAGGCTTTCACCACCATGACCAGCTAATTTATTTTTGTATTTTTAGTAGAGATGGGGTTTTACCATGTTGGCCAGGCTGATCTCGAACTCCTGACCTCAAGTGATCCACTGCCTTGGCCTCTCAAAGTGCTGAGATTATAGGCATCAGCCACTGTGCCCAGCGTTTTTTCAAACTCTTAAGATTTGAGAAATGCTTTTGTTCATACTGCTAATGTTATACTGCAAGCAATTGTGTCACTGTTAAATGGTACCCTCCTTGGCTCCCTATAGATGGTTTTATGACAAGATAATCGGGGGGCAGGTGTGGACCTGCTGAGTTGAGTTGATACTACATTTAGTTTTTAGATTAAGGCAGATGGAAGAAAGTTGTACAGGTCTAGCTTGCTAGTCGTTTTAACATAGGAAGTAGCCAGTTTGCAGCTTAACAAATCAGTTTGGAGAACAAAGCATCCATAAGATGTCAGTCACAATATAGCCAGTAACTGACAGGTGTAACTGATGTCTCCAAAATGAACACTGATCAGAAGCAACCAGTTATGAAAATTGCTCTATTTTTGTACAGTCTCTGTGAGATTAACTTCAAGAATAACAGGTATATATAAGGAACTAACTATAAATACCTAGCTAGTATCTTGAATGGGAACTTGAGGTGAGGATAGAGGACAGAGAGTTGTAAGTTCTTTATAAGCCACATGCAAAATGGGGACCTTTACTTTCTTTTATTTTTAGAGACAGGGGTCTTGCTGTGTTGCTTAGGCTAGTTTCTAAGCAATCCTCCTGCCTCAGCCTCGTGAGTAGCTGAGATTATAGGCACGAACCAGATTATAGGCACGAACCACCGGGGCCACCTGCCTTTTCTTCCTGGAATGCCCTCAGCATAACTTTTTTTCTTCTAGAAAGTTCTTAGGACTGAGTCCCTCCCCTTTGGGGATTTCTTACTACTTTCTTAAATTTGTATTTCCTGAGTGAGGTCTTAACCAGGCTATATGAAAGCAAACTGATTAAAGGAATTTATCTAAATGTCCCCTTTGTAATTCATCCAGGGATATTCAGTTATATAAATGAACTAGAGAGAGTTTGGCTGTTAGAAGCAGATAGATCCTTATTTGTGCCACTCCAGGATTTGGAAGTGAGGGGAGCAGGGAGCATTTCTCTCTCAAATCATAGCTTGGTCCAGGTAAGTCTGAGGAGGTGAGGAGGTAAAAACAGTAACAGCCTTTCTTTGTATGATCTTAAATGCTTCCAACAGCCTTTCTGATAAGGTAGTGGTTATTGCATTTGTTATTATACTTACATCTTCTGTCTCACTCCATTGTTCTCCAGTTGTCCCCAGAAGTGCTTGGTTTGCATGATCGTATCAGCAGTGGTGCACATTCCTAAATATGTCAGATCAGCTACGTTGTGTCATTTGATTGAAATGCTAAGTTCTACAGTTAATGAAGGGTGATTATATGTACATTATTCAGACTTAGGACGTTACTACAAGAGCAAGTGGTGATTAGAGTTCTCTTTTAATTTGTGTGTATATACTGGGGCTAAGATCGTGTAGGAATCTGGCTCTTTTAGGAAGGTTGTCAGCATGGGAGCATGGCCTTAAAATGGTTGTGAACTTTAAGGAAAATGCAATTGGAGTGGGATTTACTCAGATACTGACAGCCAATAAAAACATTTAGATTGAAATATTCAGCCAAATATTCTCTCAAAAATGATTTAGAAATCTATACTAGTTACAGGCTTTTTTTTTTTTTCCTTCAAGAAGCTGTCTAGTGCGTTTTCTTTAGGATTTGTTTAAGTCAAAATGAATTCTGTGTTTCCCTTTGGTCTCTTTTACAGTAGCATTCTCAGTCTTCTGTCCCTTTAAAAATGTTAGGAAGCTTGTGTGCATTCTAAATTGTAAGGTCTTTTGCATGTTGCATAGACTTTCTCTGTTTCCTGGGGTCATTGTAGCTAAAATACTTATGATTGAAATAGACAGTGGCAAACTATAAAGAAAACAGGAAAGTAAAAACTGGATTTGATTATTAATGGTAAAAGGAAAACCTAACGTGAAAAATATTACTATCTGAGATTAGAATGGTGAAGTATGTTTTGGAGAGAAAGGTCATGAGGGAATCCTGTGGACTGCAATAAATGTGTGTCCATAGCTTGATTTGGATAGTAGTTAACATCTATAATACATATGAAAAAACTTTATCAGACGTAAGATTTGTTTACCTTACCATATGTAAGTTATACCTCAAAAGGTAAAATAAGGCTGAGCACAGTGGCTCACGCTTGTAATCCTAGCACTTTGGGAGGCTGAAGCTTGAGCTCAGGAGTTTCAAACTAGCGTGGGCAACATGATGAAACCCCGTCTCTACCAAAAAAATACAAAAATTAGCCAGTATAATGGTGCACATCTGTAGTCCCAGCTACTTGTGGGGCTGAGGCAGGAGGATCACTTGAGCACGAGAGGTTGAGGCTGCAGTCAGCTGAGGTCAAGCCACTGCACTCCAGCCTGGGTGACAAAGTGAGACTCTGTCTCCAGAAAAAAGGAAACAGTAATAATTGTTTGGAAGTAAAGCTTGGTAGTTACTATACTATTTTGACCATTTTTATGAAAATTTGAAATATTTCATGATAGGAAAATAATCCTATCACTCTAAACATGTCAAATTATATATCTAGTTTATGAGCAATAAGGCCTTTTTTTCTTTTCTTCTTTAACCTGTTATTTTGAGATTTGGAATTTTGTTTTCTTGGATGCTACTGGAGGGAAATAGAGAATGAAGTCTTGTTTTTGTGGTATTAATTGTTGAAAGGGGACAAACGCAGTTTTTTTGTTTTTTTTTTTATTTTTATTTTTTGAGATGGAGTCTCGCTCTGTCACCCAGGCTAGAGTGCAGTGGCCAGGTCTCAGCTCACTGCAAGCTCTGCCTCCCGGGTTCACACCATTCTCCTGCCTCAGCCTCCAGAGTAGCTGGGACTACAGGCGCCTGCCACCACGCCTGGCTAATTTTTTTTTGTATTTTTAGTAGAGACAGGGTTTCACCGTGTTAGCCAGGATGGTCTCGATCTCCTGACCTCATGATCCGCCTGTCTCGGTCTCCCAAAGTCCTGAGATTACAGGCTTGAGCCACCACGCCCGGCCACAAACGCAGTTTTGATCTTGAAACTAGCTTAAGTGTAAATTCTTTTTCAGTCTTGAATATGAGTGAAGTAAAGGTGACCACCTAGCTCTGTTAAGTATATGATTGCTCTAATCACCAGTTTTAAAGGTTCTATCATTCATAAGTTTGTCTAGTACTTATTGAGGACTTGCCATGTATCTGATATTGTGAGAAGAACTATCTCAAATGGTGACATTACTGTTTCATTTTGCATTTGAAGTTACTGAAGATCTGGATACTTAAGCTTCCAATGTCAGAATATAAATAAGGTAATCATCACTCTATAAACTTACTCTTTATTGCCACAAATGGATTATCACTACTTTAAGAGAGATCCTGTTTTAGAAGTCTACTGTTTTAGAAGTCTTTTTAGAGCTTGTACTAAGTGGCCTTTAAAAATCTCATAATAATTTGTAACACTTTCTTAATAACTTGGCAATATGGCTTTGTCCTTTAAAACAAAATCTGGAGGAAAGGGAAATATTTATTTCCCTGTGGCATGAAAAGAGGCTATATGTAGGTCTTTTTTTTTTTTTTTTTTTTTTTAAATAAAAGGCAAGAAAGTCTCCCTCCAAACCACATCAGAACTATGCCAACTTGGTACGGGGCCCTTACCAGAGTAATGATGTAAGAATCTGAGAGTACATAGTGCAGCTGCCAAAGCTCACAATGTTTAATTTCAGCACTGTTTGCCAGAGTTTGCAGCTCAATATTTTCTTCTGTATGGATCAAATTATAATCACGTATATTTATCTTATTGGTGTAGGGGAAGTAAAGAGTTATTGTTTGATAAATTTGCTGTTTTCCTAGGGAATGGTGCTGTTTTGCCTCTCACATGCTTCTGAGCATTATTTCCCCACTGATTCCTAAGAACTTATTCTCCTGGGTGAATTCTTCTAACTTGTGACACAGAGGGACAATTCACACCTTGCCTGTTTATTTTTATTTTTATTTTTTTTTTGAGACGGAGTCTCGCTCTGTCGCCCAGGCTGGAGTGCAGTGGCCAGATCTCAGCTCACTACAAGCTCCACCTCCCGGGTTTACGCCATTCTCCTGCCTCAGCCTCCCCAGTAGCTGGGACTACAGGCACCCGCCACCTCACCCGGCTAGTTTTTTGTATTTTTTAGTAGAGGCAGGGTATCACCGTGTTAGCCAGGATGGTCTCGATCTCCTGACCTCGTGATCCGCCCGTCTCAGCCTCCCAAAGTACTGGGATTACAGGCTTCAGCTACTGCCCCCGGCCGCCTGTTTATATTTTGCAAGAAAACCCTTCTCTTAGCATAGGTATCTATTCAGGCAGTTCCATGTGCTACATTCCATCCATTTGCCAAGTCTTGAACTCTTATCCAAAGTACAATGTTTGAATATACAGTTACACATACACATACCGGCAAGAGCATACTTTTTCCTACCCTCTCTTGGAGAAAGCTTGAAGCCAGAGAAGCAAATCCAGATGTTCTGGATTGAGTCTGGCACCTTCAATTGAGAATTCTAGATGGAAAGATTTCGTTTGGAAGTGTACCAGGCTTGCCCAGCACTTGCTTCCTGTTGCTAACCATCATATTTTTATGACCAAAGATTCTAGACTGCCTCCTTTGCTGAGCAGAAAGAATTACACACTAGGGCCACATGGAAGTGGCTTCTCATCATTTGAGAGAAATATCAGCAGGCACGCAGAAGAGGGTAGCCTTGCTATTGGGAATAAATCTGGGTTGAGAGCAGGTACAACTACAGCTACAGCTCTTTAGCCAGACCTGGTTTTATTTAAATTTCAATTAGAAATCCTTGACATCAACCTAAGTGAACCATTATTGGCTGTCTGGCACCTAATAGTACCTTGTACAAGGAGGAGGTGCTCTCAGACTGTATTCAGTCAACACTTATTGAACACCTTCTGTGTGTGCCAGGCAGTGTGCTAAATGCTGGTGATGAATAAGGTAGTTTTTCAAGAAATTACAGTCTGGTAGGAGGCACAGACCCTTAGACAGATAAATTACAATTCACTGACTTTATTTGTTGCTTACACAATTTAGTATTTTGTTTGCTTTGTAAGTCAGCAACATAAGGCCAGTCCACAGGATTAACTCCATAACTTTCTAAGTAAGAACAAGCATAGGATTTCCTTTCAGTTCTAAAGAATGCTTACTTGCTTGCCTGTTTGCATCTTTAGATACTTCTTCTGACTTGCCCAGGGATGAAGTTTGTGAAATATGGGAAGAAAAGAATGGTATAATGCAGGAAGGCATTTCTAAGAAAGCTTCCAGAATTGATTATTTTGTCCTAAGAGATGTTTTCTTCATCTGAAAAATATGTGAGAATGCAGAAAGGTTAGCTGTGTTGGTTATCAGTTTGTTGTAAGGTAAGAGCAAGAAAAAATTTCCTCTCTCTCTCTGTAATGTAAGACACCTTTATCTGAGTGATTACATGGTTAAAGCAGAGCTGGAAAATACATTTCCTTCATACCTGTTTCTGGATGGATGAGGTCACATTTACTTAGTAGTAATATAGTTTCTGTGTTGTAATTTGCTATTCCTTCAGCCTTTTTTCCTCCCATTTTTGAAGATGGGTATATGAATATTTCCATTGGGCCTCTCTTAAATGCAAGAAAAATATTAAGTTGCTTATTGCTTATGTCCAAATTCATTTCTTTGATGTAAAGCAGCCTCAAAGCATGTGTACCTCTGTAATTAAGATAATAATAGTTAATATTTATATATATAGCACTTATGTTCCAAGTTTTATTTTTAGGACTTTATATGTGAAGCACTTAAAAGAGGGCTTGTATTATCCCCACAACAACCCAGTAAGATAGATACTTGTTATTTTTCCCATTTTACAGATGGAAATAGACACAGTAAGGGAAATAAATTGCCCAAGATGACACAGATACTAAGTGGCAGAGCCAGGATTTGAACTCAGGAAATCCAGCTTCATAGTGTTCTTAATTTCTGCACTGTACTATTTCATACTCAGTTTGACACTGAATGATATGGAGTTCCCAAAAAGTGTAGGGGATAATATTATCTACCATTGAGTGCCTCCTGTGTACCTAGGCATTGTGTGTGTCATTTTGCTTCTGTTCAATCTTATGGCTGTGTGAATTGGTCTCCTATTTTACAGATGATAATATGATAATGTCAGCTGACATTTATGGAGCACTTACTATGGGTCAGGCATTATAGTAAGTGGTTTACTTATATTATCTCATTTAATGTTGACAATAGTTATGTGGATGATTATTCTCATTTTGGAAATGAGAAAACAAGCTAGAGAAAAGTCATTTGCTGAGGGTCACATAGCTAAGAAGGGACAGAGCTAAGATTTGAAGACAGATGCCAAGGTCTTAATTACCACCTAATATGTGGTGGAAAACAGTAATTAGCTAGAAATTCCAACAGTGAGGTGAATCTCAGAGGACAGAGCCTAGTTCCAAATCTTGTTCCTCATCCTTAATCCTCCTATATTTGTTGATTAATCATTGCCCTTGCTTATCTTCTTTAGGTGCTCACAATAGAGAAAGTTGATAGGTGTCAGAGATGACCTTCTGGTCTGAAAATAGGAGATTTTTGTCTAACTGATGTCTTCATGAAACCATGCAGTTAGTGAACTTGTCTTTTATGAAAGCTTTAACTTTTTCTTTTAATTATATTTGCCCAGGATTCATTACTCTATAGATTTCTTTTTTATATCTTCACAGGGATTCCTGAAAGTCATAGTGGGGCATTTTTAAGCATCTATGATATTTATTTCTGCCTGTCAGCCTCCCCAGTAGCTAGGACAGCAGGCACATGCCACTGTACCCAGGTTGAGATTCTGGTTTTGAGGTATTGTACTTTAGTTTATTTTTCCTCCTTAGGATTGTAAATTTATTTTCTTTACCACCGGATATGGCGGTATTGTGTTGAAGTTTTTTTGTCTTTTAAATTATGGGAGTTTTATGGGAGAACCTTCATGTGTCTCACTGAGTCTCAGTAGTTGCGGTTAACTTTTTCTTGTCACCCAGCTGGATGGAGTGCAGTGGTACAGTCATAGCTCACTGAACCACAACCTCAACCTCCTGGGCTCAAGTGATCCTCCCGCATCAGCCCCCCAAGTAGATGGAACTACAGGCACATGCCACCATACCTGGCTACTTTTTGTATTTTTTCTGGAGATGGAATTTTGCCATGTTGCCGAGGCTGATCTCAAACTCCTGGGCTCAAGCAGTCTGCTAGCCTTGGCCTCTCAAAGTGCTAAGATTACGGGTGTGAGCTACTGCACCTGGCTCAGTTGTAGTTAACTCTTGAATCTTACGTGTTACTCACTCTTGGGGAAACACAGCCTAATCATTTCAGAAATGAATATGTTTTCTGTTCCCTCCCTTTCCCCAAGTGTCTTTTATTTTTCTGTCATTCTAGATTTTTCCTCTTCTTTGTCTCCAACCCGTTGGTCACTAAGATAATTATTAAGTCTGCCCCTCAAATATCTATCAGAATCTAGCTCAAGGTACTCAGCATCACTAGATATTAGAGAAATGAAATTTTAAAAAAGGATATACCACTGCATACTCACCAGGCTGACATACAAATTGTTGTTGAAAACAAGTGGAACACTCAAATTCTGTTGGCAGAAGTGGTGTATAAATTGATACAAACCCTTTGAAACCTGTAGTAGCATCTGGGAAACTTGAACTTAAGCAATTCCATTTTTTTTTTTTTTGAAACGGAGTCTCACTCTGTCGCCCAGGCTGGAGTGCAGTGGCATGATCTCAGCTCACTGCAACCTCTGCCTCCCAGGGTCAAACGATTCTCCTGCCTCACCCTCCCGAGTAGCTGGGACTACAGGCGTGTGCCACCACACTCGGCTAATTTTTGTATTTTTAGTAGAGATGGGATTTCACTGTGTTGGCCAGGCTGGTCTCGAACTCCTGACCTCATGGTCCACCCGCCTCAGCCTCCCAAAGTGCTGGGATTACAGGTGTGAGCCACTGTGCCCAGCCAAGCAATTCCATTTCTAGGCGTATACTCAACAAAAATGCATAACGTGTGCACTGAAAGATATGTACAAGAATGTATATCATAGCATTATCTGTGATAGTCCCAAACTAGAAACAACTAAATATCCATCAATAGTAGAATGGACAGATAAGTGTGGGAGAATACATATAACGGAATACTGCACAGTAGTAATAAGGACACACTATCACAACATGCAGCAGCATGGTTGCATCTCCCAGACAGGTTGTTGAGGAAACGAAGTCAGGCACAAAATATTCCACAGTATGGGATTCTCTTTATATAAAGTTCAAAAATAGACAAAACTAGATGATAGAGATCAGAATAGTGGTTACCTTTATTGAGAGGATAAAATAGCTGGAGGGCACAAGGTTCTGAGGTGTTAGTAATGTTTTACATCGTGATTTAGATGTTGGTTTCCTAGGTATGTTCACTTTGTAAACTGTTTGAGATGTGTGCACTTCACTGTATTTTTACACTTGAATAAAAAATTTTCTTTTAAGAAAAAGCTAGACAGCAACTGGGTTTAAAATTTTGAGGTAAAACATGGGACTCAAGTACTTGTGTTAAAATACCATCTCTAGTTAATGACTTTATGTTAGTCACTAAAGAGTGGCCTTAAAGAATGACTTATTCCTTTATATTTACATTTTCCTGCGTATTTACATTAGATAAACTTAGTTTATCTAATTAATAATACTTTTAGGCCAGGAGTAGGGCTGTGAGAAAGTTGATGAGGTTCCGCTTTTTATTCTATAGTACTTCTTATATTTGAGTTATTTTTTAATTAATATTTTAAGCATATTCCTTTTATAAAAGAGTAAATGTCTTTGGAGGAAATATTAAGTACCATGACAAAGTAATACAGTAAGATATTTGGGGCCATGTGAAACCTTATGGTGCCTTACAAATCAGATACCATTTGGTGATAACTCATTTTATAACTCAGGAAAATAGCAGGAGATATTTTTCAGAGGTTGAATAGAGCAAAATATAAAACACACAATAGCACTCCAGTTTGCATCTTTTTAAAAAAAATTGTGGATAAAGAATGTAAGAAATTTACTATCTTAACCTTTTAAAATATACAGTTCAGTAGTGTATATTCACTTTGTTGTGCAACAGATCTCCAGAACTTTTTCACCTTGCAAAACTGAAATTCTGTATCCATTAAAACAACTCCCATTTCCCTCTTGTTCCAGCTCCTGGTAATCACCATTCTACTTTGTTTCTATGTATTTGACTACTTTAGATAGCTTATATAAGTAGAATCATACAGTATTTGTTGTTTTGTGATTTCATTTAGCATAATGTCGTCAAAATTCACTCATGTTGTAGCACGTGACAGCCCTTTGCATCTCTACTGCCACCACTGTGGTCAAAACCATTTTTTTTCATCTGAATAACTGCAGCGGCCCAAGTGGTCTCCTTGCTTCCAGTCTTCCCAGTTCTTATCTATCTTCTATCCAGTTGCTAAATGCAAATTTAACTCTGCTTGACAACCTGATACCCTGACAGTCTTTAGATAAAAATCTAAATGCTTTAACCTGACATGGGCTTTTATTTTGGGCCCCAATATCCCACTGCTAAGCCACATCTTTTCTTCACTGCTCCTAAACACACCCTTTGTTTCATCCACTCTGTTTCTTCCCTGATCATGCTGTTTCATGTCCCCTGTCACTATTTGTTGACAGTGAATCATAAATGTATCATGACTTTTGCTGAAGCTGTGTTTGTCAGCTGCCTCTGCATGGAGCTAACCTGGAGACGTAATGTCAGAATATAATAATGTAGTACTAAGATAAGACTTCTCATTCCCTAGCTTTTTAGACCTTTTTTTTTTTTTCTTAACAGCTAAAAATAATCTGATCTGAAAATAGACAAATAAAAGAAATTCGAGAAATATGTGTTTTGTTTTGTTTTTTGAAAATGTCTCACTTGGTCTTTTAGGTTGGAGTACAATGGCCTGATAGCCCACTGCAGCCTCCAACTCCTGGGCTTGAGCCATCCTCCTGCTTCAGCCTCTCAAGTAGCTGAGACAGTAGGTGTGTGCCATCACAGCTGGCTAATTTTTTGATTTTTTTTTTTTTTGCAGAGATGTGGTCTTGCTATGTTGGCTGGGCTGGTCTCAAACTCCTGGCCTCAAGCAGCCCTCCTGCCTCGGTCTCCCAAAATGCTGTGATTACAGGCATGAATCACCCTGCCAGGCTAATAACTATGTTGACCAAATTTATGTGAGGGGAAGGGTAGGGGGAAAACGGTATCTAAGTTTCTTATTTTAAAGTCTTTATTCTTCTTGGCCCTTTAACAAATAAGACATTAAGTTTCTCTAACTTGCTGTAATCTTAATTCAGTAAGTATTTATCGAGGGCCTACTATACATGTTTATTCCTATGAGTCAAGAAAATAAGGCCAGGCACAGTGGCTCACCCCTGTAGTTCCAGCACTTTGGAAGGCCGAGGTGGGTGGATCACCTGAGGTCAGGAGTTCGAGACTAGCCTGCTCAACATAGTGAAACCCCATCCCTGCCAAAAATACAAAAATTAGCTGGGCATGGTGGTGCACACCCGTAATCCCAGCTACTCGAATTCCTCTTGACTATAGGTACTTGGGTAAACATTCCTTTGTGCTGGTAAGAGGCCATGCTAATGGACTCTATCCCATTGGATTGTATTGCCTTTTTTCCTCCTCCCAAGAAATTTTGATATTTAAGTTGATTATTCATTGTCTTGAAATGTTTTCCTTTTTCTAGCCACAGTCTGAGACATTTGATATTTCAACAGTTAGGGCAAATGTTCTGTGATATAAGAGGGCCACATTGTGAAGGTAATGAAGGCAGGATTTTTGAAGGAAGAACTCTTTCTGACAACTTTGAGTCTCTCAATAACTATTTGTTGAATAAATGCTATTTTTGGTTATTTGTTTACCTTTATAAGAATTGAAAGAATTTTCTGTTATATCTGGGAAACCAAAGTATATATCCATATTTAATACTGTTTGCTGACAAAAATTTGAAATAATTCAGACATAAAACATTAATTTTGTGCATCTTAATTTATGAACAGTGTTTCCAATGTCAGTTTTTTTCTTCAATGATAAGAATGATTCTTGATTCATTTCATCAGTTCCAGTTAATGAAATACATCTATGAGAAGAATGTTTTGATTTGTTTTTACTTCTGAGATTTCTAGAACCTAGTATTATACTGTGTCCTGTTAGAGGGTTTTCAAGATTGCTATCAACCGCCTGGTATTTGTTAGGGATGTATAATTTGTCTTCTTAGGGAGATCCCTACTTATGTTTATTTCATTTTGAATTTTCCTTTAAAACTTCCCTTTTTTTCTCTTTATTGAGTAAACAGAAACTGTATTATATTTGGGTAGCAGCTAATTATGTATGGCACATTCTCAGTGTTTGTGAGCTTAGGATGGGACAGGTACTGTCAGTCCCTGCTGGCAGGGATGTAAATTGGTCAGACCAAAAAAACTGTCAGAAATTTGGATAGTGATTTCTGTGGAAGTGTATTCATTGAATTAGTATTTATAGTAGAGAGTAATTGGAAACCATCCAGATATCTACAAAAACCATTTTTAGTGACTTGAAAATATGCTCGTGAGTGAACAAATGATTGTGAAAAATCAGTGTTGAAAATGGATTCCATTGTGTATCAACTACACTAAGATACTAGTAAGGATTTTTTTCTGTGAGTGAGATTATAGGTGACAAATTTTACTTTTTATGTTTTTCTATATTATCTACGTTTTCTATGTATTAATTTATCGGTGTCATTTGTATAATGGCAGAAAAACTCCTAGTACAGTTGACCCTTGATTAACATGGATTTGAATCACGCAGGTCCACTTATGTGTGGATATTTTTCAATAAAAGTTACACCAAGTGTGCCTGCCTCTTCTGCCTCCCCTTCCACCTCTTCTGCCACTCTTGTGACAGCAAGACCAACCCCTTCTCTTCCTCCTCCTCCTTGACCTATTCAGTGTGAAGGCAGTGAGGAATGAAGGCTTTTGTGACAATATACTTCCCCTTAATGAACAGTAAATATATTTTGTCTTCCTTATGATTTTCTTAATAACATTTTCTTTTCTTTAGTTTATTATAATAATACAATATATAACACATATAACATATAAAATATGTGTTAACCAATGGCTTCTGGTCAACAGTAGGCTATTAGCAAAGTTTTGGGGAGTCAAAATTATACATGGATTTTTGACTGCATGGGAGGTTGGTCCCCCTAACCCCTTGTGATGTTTAAGGATCAAGTGTATTTTAAAAGTCACTAATAATTAAAATGAATGAGACTAGAAGGAAATTTCTCAAATGTTGACAGCAGGTATCTTTAGCTTGTGAGATTATAAATAACCTAGAAAGTTATGATTGAATTTTTGTCTTTATATTTTTGTTATCAGTTCATCTGCAGTAAGCGTACTGTTACGATAAGATGAAAAAGTAAGTTATTTTACAAGGTATATCACTGCAGTCAGCCTAAGAATATGCCTTCAGAGAACATTTTTATGAGGCTTTTATAATAGTCTTCAGAGGAAAGACATGCTTTCTATGCCCTTCTTGATGGCTATGGTAGGACTCGAGACTCCAAATCTTTTAGATATTTTTCTTCTATACAATTTCTGATTAAATTTGTTGAAATAGTAATACTACTGGATATAAATCGCCCTACCCTTTGAAATCTGTGTGAGGACAATGATATATTTCACCATTAATATCCCAACTTTAAAGTAGTTTTGTGTTTGGGATATACAGTAGCATTTCATTCATTAATGGTTCTGCTTGGCTCTTATCACCTGTAGCACATATTTTAGATATATTTATGCCTTTGAAACC
Source organism: Rhinopithecus bieti (assembly GCF_001698545.2). Classification (NCBI taxonomy): domain Eukaryota; kingdom Metazoa; phylum Chordata; class Mammalia; order Primates; family Cercopithecidae; genus Rhinopithecus; species Rhinopithecus bieti. Next base: position 2,390,786 of record NW_016806112.1, read on the forward strand.
TGTTATTTTTAAAAACTAGATTAATTTTTATATACATGGATATGAAAGTAGGGTGGATAAGCCGGGCAGACGCAGTGGCTCACGCCTGTGATCCCAGCACTTTGAGAGGCTGGGGTGGGTGGATCATGAGGTCAGGAGTTCAAGACCAGCCTGGCCAAGATGGTGAAACCCCATCTCTACTAAAAATACAAAAAATTAGCCAGGTATGGTGGTGGGTGCCTATAATCCCAGCTACTCGGGAGGCTGAAGCAGAGAATTGCTTGAACCCAGGAGGTGGAGGTTGCAGTGAGCCGCCATTGCGCCATTGCACTCCAGCCTGGGCAACAGAGTAAGATTCTGTCTCAAAAAAAAAAAAAAAAAAAAAAGATGAATAATAGTAATATTTGCAGTATATAAAACCATAGCTACTGCATGCCAAGCATCTGTGGTGTTGTAGGTGCTATGCTAGACATAGGCAAACATATAATTCTTACAACAGCCCTATGAAGTGGTATTATTTCCCCTGCCCCCTCCAGGGAAAGTACCTGAGATTCAGAGAGGCACATTCACAATGTCAGTAAGGGCTCAAGTGGATACAAAGTCAAGTCTCTGTGACTATCATGTCCAAGTATGAAACCTTTTTCCCGTTTATTGCTGTGTATCTGGTGCCTAGAACAGGGTTTGGGATATACTAAGCTGTCAACAGATATCCTTTGAATGAATAAACTACATACCTAGAAGTTCTTAAATGGCCAGGCAAAAGGAATTTTTATGTTCCAGTAATAGAGGATTATACAGAGAAATGAGCCTGACAAAATGTAATGGTATTAGAAAGCCAAATGGAGGCCGGGCATGGTTGCTTATGCTTGTAATCCCAGCACTTTGGAAGGCCAAGGTGGGTGGATTGCTTGAGCCCAGGCGTTCAAGACTAGCCTGGGCAACATGGCAAAAACCTGTTTCTACAAAAAATACGCAAATTGGGTGGGCATGGTGGTGCATGCCTGTGGTCCCAGCTACTTGGGAGGTTGAGGCAGGAGGATTGCTTGTGTCTGGGAGGTGGAGGTTACAGTGAGCCAAGATTGCACCACTACACTCCAGCCTGGGCAACAAAGTGAGACCCTGTCTCAAACAAAAAAAAAGAGAGAAAGAACCAAAGAGAGGCAATTCCACCAAAATCTAGGTTACAATGACAGATAACCAAATTGGAGTCTTTTTTTTTTTTTTAATGTAACTGTCTAATTTGCTCTGAATACATTTGCCAGACCTCTTTTCCACTTGACTTTGATATTCAGTGAACAAAGAAAAGAAAAGCCACATGATACTGAGTCTACTAGTGAGAAAATGTAGGTGGAAATCCAACATCTTTAATGTCAGGTAACTGGAATATAAATTTCTTAATTGGAACTTTTGGATCTTGGGAGCTTCAGGCCCTGTGGAGATAATACTGCTTCATTGTGGCAAATGCATGTACTTTACCCCACTGGTAACAACAACTTCTTTGTATTAGTTCTAGGACATCCAAGAGTAAATTCCAATTGAAAGAGGGATTAATATTTAGACACTGTAGGCATCTTTCTAGTTCGTAAGATTAATTTCCATGGAAACCCAATAGTGACTCTGGTCTCTCGTTCTGTTCATAGTTATCATCCATGTCTCAAATATTCTTGGTTGTTAAGAGCCCAGATTAGTCGTGGGTTGAGTACTACCTAGCTTTGTAATCCTGATCATTATAGCATGTGTCATTAAAAGAAATGTTAACTGCTAAGAGCATCCTCTTCAGGAAGGAGATGAAAGAAATATGCTTTACATTTAATGCTCCTGTGTATCATGATCTGCTCCTACAACATCATTTCATATCCAGACTCCCTTTATTTCATCCTCCCCAGAAATTATCTTGTTCTTAAACATCTATTAAAAGGTGACTCAGTTTTTATATGAGATAGTGGTTTACCATAGATCTGACCAATGGTCATTATGGAACCAGCCTGTGTATTTGAAGGTATTTTATTTTCTTAATGACTTGATGACTTCATTGAAAGTCTGTTAAGATCTTATAGTTTGGCATAATTCTTTGGTTGAATGAAATGGAGCTGAGCGTATTTTTCCATTATTTTATGAATTATGTTAGTTTGACTTCAACAAATGGCAAGGCAGTTTCCCAAATCATTGGACCATTCCCAAAATTTCTGAACTCAGCTCACTGCCATTTATTTATTTTGTTTATTTATTTTATTATTTTTTGTTGTTGTTGAGAAAAGGTCTCGCTGCCTCCCTGGCTGTAGTGCAGTGGGGTGAACATGGCTCACTGCAGCCTCAACCTCAAGTAATCGTCCTGCCTTAGCCTCTTGTGTAGCTGGAACCAGAGGCACACACCACCATGTCTTGCTAATTTTTACCTTTTTTTTTTTTTTTTTTTTTAAAGATACAAGGATCTTATCATATTGCCCATTCTGGTCTTGAACTCATGGGCTCTAGTGATCCTCCCAGCTTTGCCTCCCAAAATGCTGGGATTACAGGTGTGAGCTACCATGGCTGGCCCCTGCCACTTCTTGAATGGTAGGGCTTCTGGCCCATGGTTATCCCAGTTTATAGCTTGTTAGCTCCATGAAGATAGGCAATATATTTGGTCCACCTGTGTCTAATACTGTACATAATACATATTAGAAGCTTAATATTGATTAGATGAATGACTGGAAAAAAAGGTTCTGCTTCATTAGCATGTAGTAAGAACCGGTACCATCTGCTGAGGATCTTGAAGAACCTTTCCTCTGGAGAGCTTTTGTGATTTATCAATCAATGGTGACAGCATCCGTGGAAATCCTTGCCATCAGAACCATTCATTCATTATCTATTTATCTGTCTAATCTGTCTGTCTGCTTCAGCAGTCCTGTAAAACATTTTGTGTTGGTGAGGTATTGGAGAGACTGAATGTGAGGACTCTCTGGCATATCCAGATTCTTACCTTTAAGTGCTATCTGTTCTTTAGCTTTTAGTATGAATGTGTTCTTTGGACCACCAGTGGTAATAGAGACTCAGAGAGAAGCAACTTGTTAAAGTCATCTAGCTAAACAGTGGCAGAGCTAAGATATGACGTCATATGTAGTTCAGCCAATTTCTGGGAGAAAGCCCTCCTTCTAAATTACCTCGCACAATCTCCCTTACACTTCCGCTGTTTGCTTTAGAGAATCTACTGCCTTATGTCCTCCAAAAGGCTATGTGGCATGTCCAGCATTTTTCACTTACTTGGCATCATTAAGAAACACTGATTTCTCATTCCTGCTGGATTATTGTCAACTTTAAAATGAATCCACAGATGTTGTAGGAAAATATCTTGCCCAGGAATTCCTTCTTAAATCTTTGATTTTAAGACATGAATTTTCTATGTTTTCAAATTATTTTAATTTCTCACTCTTGGACAGTATTTTAGGACTTTCATGTTTTGTTTTAATCACCAAAAGGAAGTCATAGAAATCTTACTCAAAAGAGTCTCTAGGAAATATTAATTCTTGTTTTAAGAAAAGGGTTCTTTGTTTTTTATACTCTACGGTACTAACTTTGTATCAGCATTAAATTATACCTTACATTATTGAAGTCTGACATTCCACCTCACTTTTCAAATAATACTTTTTCTATATTCATTCAGTTAGTTCATGCAATATTTATGTTTCTAAGATTTCAAGGTATTTGTGCAGTGTTGACAGTTTTTACATTCATATGTTTGTTTTAATTTAAATTAAGCAGGTTGGCCTGTGCTATGAACCAGACTGGAATCCTTCCTTCTATTTCCATTCTCTGTGTGTTGCAAAGGTCTCAGATGATGAACAGAACCTCAAGCCCTTACTGAGTTTTCACAGAATTGGCATTTCCAGAGTGTTTTCCATGTACCAGAAACACCGGTCAGTGTTTATATACGTATCCTTGACTCTGAAAACAGCCTGACAGGAAGGTATTGATATTTGTATTTTATGAATGAAGAGTCTGAGACAAAGAGGGAAGTGACTTGTACAAGATCCTGTAGTAAATAAGGGGCAGAGCCAGGATTCCAGCCCCTGTTCCCTTGACCTTAACAATCATGTTTCTTGCACCAATCAGGCATAAGATAGGCTGAGAATGGCATCCGAATTTAAGAACCTCACATGCATGTTTATCATGTCCAATTTATTTGATGGTAGATTTGGGGGTTAAGACATGTGGTCATCATAGAAGTCCTTTGGCTTTCTAAATTTTTTTAAAACCACAGAAGCTTGTGGGTGGTACCGTTTGTTGCACTCGGTCTTCACCATAAACCAAGTTCACAGTAATTGAAGGCTATAATGCATTGGGTGTTTTGCCAATTCATTACTACTGTTATTATTATACAATCTAGATTGTTTAAAATGTTTCTTGGAAAAAAGACCCAATTCATCATTTCTTTAAGGATTTTCATTTAAAGTTTTTCTGTATGCTTCTGACATCTCAGCAAGGGAGAATAAGTCTTCTTATCATTGTACTTCTAATACAGCTTTTTAAGTTTTCCTGAACAGGCATCAGGTTCCCTGTATTTGGAGATCATTGCTTTGAACTCGGATACAAATTTGCTTTCTGTTTATAGACCTTTGTCATCTTATCTAAAATCTAACCCTACATGCCTAAGCATGAGACTGAACACACGAGAACATGCTGGTTATGTAAGCCAAATATGACATGAGATTTTTTTTTGACAAAGCAGGCTGCATGGGACAGCATGGTCACACATCAGCTGGGAAAAGCAATCTCCTGTCCAAATGTTTAATTTTATTCCATTTGAATTGCTGACATGGCCAGCATTAATATTTTAGGATACTTGTTTATGAAGGCTTGCCTTGTGTTTTGAATAGTATCTATCTGTCTACAAGGAGTCACAATGTGAATATGTAAGGGGAAAAATGTAATAATAATAGCTACTCTTTTGTGGAATATCTACCATGTGCCTAGCACCTTACTAGATACTTTACATACTTCATCCTGAGCCCTTCTATAAATCCTGCAGGGTGTCTATTTCCCCATTTTGCAGATAAGGATACTAAGTTTCAGAGGGGTAAATTAATTTGCCTAATATCGTCTAGCTAGTAAAGTTGATACTCATAAACCTACTGAAGACCAAGTGACTTCTAGGTCCTGGTTCTTTGTTACACATATTGTCCATTGCTGTGATACCACGAAACTGTAGAATTAATTGTCTCATAGGTTTAGGAAGAAGTTTTTGACACTAAATTAGTACCATTCTGGAGCATTTCATGTACTCTGGCCATGACTACCTGTCTTCCAGTACTGTCTAATATTCTTTGTAACTTCTTCATTACAACCAAGGAAAAAAAAAAATGGACCTGGACCTCTCTTCTCATCCCTGGTTTCAAGTGCCTTTTTTTTTTTTTAAAGGCATTTCTCAAGTATTATGGCACTAGCTATCTTGTCATACTTGTCATTGTATTTTTTACTTAAATTTTTTCATGTCCAGCTGGATGTAGATGGGTATGCTGGATATAAGCATAGCCTAGATCAGCACTGTCCAGTAGAACTTTCTGCAGTGATAGAAATGTCTTATATCTGGGCTATCCCATATGATAGCCACATGAGGCTATTGAGTGCTTGAAATGTGTGTGTAACTAAAGAACTGAGTTTTCTATTTTATTTAATTTTGATTAATTTAAATCAAAATAGCCACTTAGAGCTAGTAGCTACTGTATTGGACAATGCACTTTGGGATAGTAACTGATATTTGTGTTTGGTGAATAATAATAGTATTTGAGGAAACCCAATTGTTGGTAGCTTAAAGGTTGCCATTATGTTTTCCACCACCATTAAATCTGGCACGTGTTCAGCTTCAAACCGTATTATCATGGGACCAAATAGATTAGAATAATTGATGTTTCCAAAGCCTTTTTTGATCATTCATGGTCTCGTTTGATGAATTTTTCAGATATGATATCATTTAGGATTTGTGTTTACTAATGGATCACAGAAGAAGGGCAGAAGAGCAAAACCATTTATAGCTTCCTTGTGCAAGGTCTCCTCCTCCTGTTGAAATGGACACCAGTCTGGCCTGTTGGTGCTCAGGTTGCAGTATGAGGGCTTGTACAAGAATCCATGTACTGTTTTCCCCCTGCTCATTTGTTGAGATTGGAGAAGTGTCTCTCCCTCATTCACTTAGAATATTCATTCATTTTATTTTTTAGGTCTTAAGGAAGTAGAGGCAATTTCTCAATTTAGGGAGCTACACTAATTTGAAAATAAAGTGTAGTTTTTCTTTCTAATATTCTGGAATAAATCCTTGGGGCTTTGATTTTAATTCTTTATTTTGGAAAATACAACCCAGAACTCAGAAGTTTTCTGTATAATGCTAGACTCTACATTGGCATATGTCTTCTAAAGAAACTTTTGATGGAATTAAATAATAGATTTTATGTGATATTTTGGAGAGAAATTAATGTCCCTGGAGTTCTGATGTATTTAATTTTTTTCTTGTCCTTTGGAATTTTAAAAAGATACTAATTTTATTACGTGTCGCTTGTGTTACTAAGCATATTTTTTTCTGACATTTTATTCATAAAATACTCTCCTTTCTACCAGAGTGTACAACTAATCAACTCTGGATGCTTTTGATATTTCTTACTGTGCCAAGGGCATTGAATGAAGTTCCCTGTAGTGAGAAAAGCGAGCACATGGGACTTGTGACTTTATGTACTCCAACAATAGAGTTTTTATGACATTGGGGGGGTTTAAAAAACCTAGAACTGGGTTTTAAACATGGCACCTTTGTTTTTCCTTTTTTTTTTTTTTTTTTTCTGTATTCTCAGAGCTGCCAGGAGTGCATCGAGCCTGTAATTTCCTGTTCTCTGAATCCCCCATCTTTCTGCAGCTCCAAGCTTTGTGTCCCACAGCCTGTGACTCTGTGCTAACAAATCGCTATTGTCCAGTGGGGCGAATGGTGGCTGGAACTAAAGAATTGCTGTCTGGTTTCTATTCAAATCCAGGTAGCGAGATATATGAATGGACTTTTCGAATTGTCATGTGAATAACGTCTGCTCGGCATGAAGGCTCAGAGCCACGCTAGCAAGGATTAACTCGTAGGCTGACCACTAACATCCTTTGTGGTATGAGGTAGAAACATTGCCAAGTATCATTTTATTATTATTTTTATTTATTATTTTATTATCATTTTTCTATTTCATACCCCCAAAGTAGGGCTAGCTATTTAATTATTTGGCTCCTTTTCTCTTAATTTTTAGTGTTTCTGTTGATAATGTGTAAGTTTGGGAAAATGCTAAGTAGTTTTAGTGAAAATGCTAAGTTTTTCACTTAGAACACTTATTTTCTCTTTAAAGTTTTCTACCTTACATTTATTATAGTATAGTTATCTTTACAGCATAGATGTAGAAAGTAAGAGAGAGCTTGTTTTTCCAAGAAAACAACCCTTTAAAATACTTTCCAACCCATGAAGGGAAAATCCTTCTTTTTTCCCCAAGTGCATTCTACTTATTGCTTTACATATTTCTCCCAAAGTCCAAATTTATGCAAGGAAAATAGAAACAAGTTCAAATGCAATGTATTAACCAAATAAAACAAGTCTCCTTCAAATTAGTAACCAACCTAAGCATTTGTAAAGTATAGCAGAATCAGGATTCTTTTAAAAATTAGATTTGGAAACTGAACTATATAATTCGTAATTCTCATTTTCTGTGGGATATCACTTTATCTTTTCCTGTATACCTGAAAATGTCCACAGGCTTAAAGGGTCATGCTTTTACATTCCTTCTATATCACAGGTACTATGAAGTAAGGAGACTTTTACGTTTCTTTTTGTCTTAAACTCAGACAGCTTTGTAAGCAGTAGTGTGTAGATTACAAGAGTTAGACAAAAGCAGGCGCGACTGAGAAGAGTTGGTGGGGGAGAAGCTTGGGGCACTTCCTGTCACTCAACACATTCCAGATCACTAAAAAATTTCCACACCCTCTGCATTCCCTCTTGCCCACTCCAGTTCCCGGTATTTTCCGATTCCATATGTTGTGGTATTTACCATACTTCTCTCCCTCACTAGGCTCTGGCAAGACTGCTTCAGAGGGGATGCATTCCTTTAGATTGCACAAAGCAGAGCTGGGAAAATGGCTGGCAGTTTCAGAATCTAGTCACGATCGCACGCATGAGCACCTCACACATCCATGTCCCTACCCGCCCCCTCTCTCCCGCCCCTGCAGCTGGCTGACCTGTCTCACCCACTGCTGGCCTATCGAACGGCCAGGACTGTCTGGTTTTGGCTCGTGCCTTTGTCCATGTCTGGCTTAGTTCCTCTCTGTCTATGCTTGCCTCTACCCCCACCGCCCCAGGCGGCACAAGTGTTTGGCCACACAAAACTAGAGATAGAAAAGGTGGTGAAAACTTCAAACTTTTCTAGATTCTCCAACAGTTTATTTCTTGTGAATTTCTTCCTTCTTTAAATACTCCATTTTAAGAAAACAAAAAATTAATTATCTAAAGGCAAAGAATGGAAAGCAACCTTTGTGTTCCTTATAATAACTGACTTCATAACTCTCTCCAGCTGCGTTATGGGATGTGTATAAAAAGCTTCTGTTCTGAGAACAAAGGAGCACGTGCAGAAATGAGACGAAAAAATCCACTGACAGTATTCCACTACACAAATTACTTAAAAGATTTTAGTCAAGCCCTTCAACAGATTCAATTTTAAAATGGTTTTTAGTTAAAAAAAAAAAAATTGAAAGTGCTTACCCAGTAAAAGAACCGAAGTAGTCCTGAACTGTTACGTAAGACTTTTTACAGTTGGATCTTTGTCAAAAGGGGATGGGGGTGATGGGAGAAAGCAGCAACGACAATCAAAAAAGTTCGAGCTGCTGTGGCTAGAGGACAACTTCTGTGTTTCCAGATAGGATTCTTGCTGTAGAAATGGAACTTCCAGCCAGCACAGCATCCTGTCCCAGTAGAGAAATGAGTTTGTCAGTTAAAAAAAAAAAAAAAAAAAAAAAAGATACTGGAACCCAGGCTAGACGAGGTATTGAACCGCGCCAGATTTCCTTGCAGCCCTGTCTGCTCAGCTCGCATTGAACTATATATGACCCAGATGATGGACAGAAGCACATTTAGTCATGTGCACACTGGAAGAAAGCGGATTTGCTGGTCCCTGGCAGTGCAGGGGTTTGTCTTCTGATTGGGCTGTGCCCTGATCGGTGAAATGTGAAGCCCTCACCATTCAGAGGCCGTAATTCAGGACTGGCAGTTTGAGTGTCTGGCTGCCTCTAGTCACTGAGAGAGACTTTGAAGGTGTTGCTTTTGTTTGGTGGCATTACCCACCCAGAGGTTGCTTACACCTCTCTACTTGTGTCAGGAGAAATGCTAGTCTTTCTGAAATACAAATAGGCAGCCGACTTTGCCTGAATCCTAAATCAGCCTATTGTTGATAAACTTGGCTCTAACTGAAACCAGGTATTTGACTTGAAAATTTATTGTGATCCTAACTAAGCTTCATATCCACACCACCCCTTGGTCTTAATTTTATAGGTTTGATAAGGTAAAATAAAAGTGGCATATTTGACTTTGAAGCCTCTATTTGATATAAATTGCTCTTAATGAAAATTGGGTAGATGGACAGCAGAGAAGTGAAGTTTTAGATTCTGGAGTGTTTGGACATATGAGGAAGAAGCTTTATCTCTTTTTATCCCCTTTGTGAGGCTGTCACTCTTGTCCCAGTCCTAGTCACATTAGAGGTTGCTGGGGGGAAGCTATGAAAGCATGGACCCCACTGAGCTGTGACATAACCTTTAATCATGCAAGACAGCCACGGTCTGCTCTGTTCAGTCTGTCTGAACTAGGGTCGTTGGGGTTTATTTTACATCTTTCTGGGCCACTGGGAAACCAGGTCGTTATACAGGACTGTCATTTATGACAGTTTTGTTTAGTACATGGCAGTTGCTTTGTTTATGTAATGCAAGTTGACACTTCCTTAAAGTTTCAAAACAGTAAAGTTGTTTTGTGAGACCTTGGCTCTGATATATGAAATCTACTCTACATGGACCAATCATTTTTTTCCATGGACTTTCTTGTCTCTTTAGAAATTAGCTTGTAGAGTCCTAAAGTGATACTTAAACATACCAGTAGTTCTGTTTATTTCCTGCCTTTTTCACACTTGTTGAAATAATTCCATCTGTCTCTTTTGCTGTAAATTTTGGGTTTGGATGTTTGTGTACTTGGAATTTTTTAGGTGTTGACTACATTATGCAGCACCTTCCATATAAGGACTACCCCAGAATTATTCTCTTGTCTTAACCTGACAAAAGCTGATTTGATGCACTATTAGATACAAGAATGTTCAAAAGAAGAGGAGATGAACACTTTCTTGCTTTTTGTAAGCCACAGGACAATCTTTTTTTTTTTTTCTAAGTTGTGGTAAAGTATATGTAACATAAAATTTACTGTGGTAATAATTTTTAAGTGTATAGTTCTTTGGTGTTAAGTGCATTCACATTGTTTTGCAGCCATTATCATCATCCATCCACCATAGAACTCTTCTCCTCTTGCAAAACTGAAATTCTGTACCTATTAAACACTAACTTCCCATTCTTCCCTCTGCCCCAGGCCCTGGCAACCATCATTTTACTTTCTGTCTCTTTGATTTTTTTTTTGGAGACGGAGTTTTACTCTTGATGCCCAAGCTGGAATGCAATGTCACCATTTTGGCTCACTGCAACCTCTGCCTCCTGGGTTCAAACAATTCTCCTTACTCAGCCTCCTAAGTAGCTGGGACTACAGGTGCCCACCACCACACCCAGCTAATTTTTATATTTTTTGTAGAGACGGGATTTCACCGTGTTGGCCAGCCTGGTCTCAAACTCTTGACCTCAAGTGATTCACCCACCTTGGCCTCCCAAAATCCTAGAATTATAGGCATGAGCCCACTGTGCCTCGCCTCTGTCTGTTTGATTTTTGACTACTCTAGATACCTCATATAAGTGGAATAATACAAGATATGTCCCTTTTTGACAGACTTACTACACTTAGCATGATGTCCTCAAGATTCATGCATGTTGTGGCATGTCAGAATTTGCTTACATTTTAAGGCTGAATAATATTCCATTGCATGTGTATACCACTGTCTTAGTCCCTTTAGTGTTGCTGTAAAGGAATATCTGAGGCTGGGTAATTTTTAAAGAAAGGAGGTGTATTTGGCTCACTGTTCTGCAAGCTGTTCAAGAAGCATGGCACCAGCTTCTGGTGAGGGCCTCAAGCTGCCTCCACTCATGGCACAAGGTGAAAGGGAGCTGGTGTGTGCAGAGATCACATGGTAGGAGAGGAGGAGGCAAAAGAGAGAAGGAGGAGGTGCCAGACTACTTTAAAACAATCAGCTTTTGCAGGGACTAATAGAGCCAGCACTCACTGACTACTGCAAGAATGACACCAAGACATTCATGAGGGACCTGTCTTCATGACCCAGACACCTCCCACGAGGCCCCACCTCCAATATAAGGGATTAGATTTCAGCATGAGACTTGATGAGGGGGGAGCAAACAAATTACATCCAAACTGTAGCAACCACACTTTGTTTATCCGTTCATCTGTCAATTAACATTTAAGTAGCTTCCACTTTTTTGCTATCAAGACAGTTTTTTCTTGTCTGTTCTTAAAATGATGTGAGGGCAGCTGGGCGTGGTTGGTGGCCTCAAGCCGTGTAATCCCAGCACGTTTTGGGAGGCCAAGACGGGTAGATCACGATGGCTCAGCGGTTTGAGATTGAGACGCATCCTGGCTAACACGGTGAAACCCACGTCTTCTGACTAAAAAATACAAAAAACTAGCCGAGGCCGCCTTGAGGTAGTGCGGCCGCCTGTAGTCCCAGCCTTACTGGAGGCTGAGCAGTGGAGAATGGCCTGTAAACCCGGAGGCGGCAGCTTGCCAGTGAGCTGAGATCCGGCCACTGCCGCTCCAGCCTGGGTGACAGAGCGAGACTCCGTCTCAAAAAAAAAAAAAAAAAAAAAAATGATGTGGAGGGCTTCTTTACAGAGCTGTTCTGACCCATCTTAGAAACTTTATAACTTGTAAGGGTTTTGATGGGCCTTTTAACTCTAGAAATTAACTAGTCCCAATATCAGGTTTGCTAGAGAAGGGAAGATTCTTTCCAGCCTTCCTGGATGACACCTAATACGTACTATATTCCTAGTAATTCTGTTATACTTATCATTTATGGGTTTATTTTTCCTGTTACACTGTGAACCCCTCCTGGGCTGAGACCATGGCCAATTTCTCTTGAGTTGTGCCTTGTGCCTCTGTATAGGCACAGGGCCTGTTATGAAGTAGATATCAATAAATATTAGTTGGAAAAAATGTGAATTAGTAAATAGTAATTTGTATTGGGTTTTTATGTGCCAGATGTTTTAAATACATTTAGTTAATTTAATCTTCAAAACATTTCTTTAAGATACATATTGTTATCTTTATTTAATAGATGAGGGAACTTGCCGAAGGCCTCAAAGATGTAAAAGGTATAATTGGGATTTGAACAAGGGTTCAAATCCCTTGTTCTCTCTTGACTCATTATGTTAGAGGCAGACTTCATGGTGAGTTGGTGATCAGTGGGTTTGGAAACATGAAATTTAGCTCAGGCATTGGCTCCAAATTAAATAGTCTTTCATTGGGCATTAGGAACTATACCCTTCTGATATGGCTCATGAATGGATGTGCAGAGGAGAGCTTGGTTCGCTAGTTACTTGGACCTTTTATAGGGACTTTAGCTGAACAACTAATTGCTGAACTCAGTTGACAAAGGCTCTTCTGTGGGTAAATCCTCTTTCACATGTTATTTTGAAAGTGCAGTAAAATTCTAACATATATGATGTGGCCCTGGAATGGATGCATCAGCTTTATTCTGTGTTTGTTTGGCAAGTGTGTGTGTGTGTGTGTGTGTGTTTATACAAAAAATGTGTGCATAAAAGCAACCAGTATCTGGGTATCAGCAACAAAACAAAGGTTTTTATGGAGCTTACATTCTAATGGGGAAACAGAAAAATAAATTCTCAAAGTACTATGAAGTGAAACACGAAGCTACACTGTGAAGAAAATAGGTTGATGGAGAATGACTGGTGGGATGTGGTGGATTGGGAGACATCTTGAATGAGGAAATATCGGGCTATGCCTTTCTGAGGAACTGAAGTATGCAAGCTGAGAGCCAAGTCATGACATGAAGAACCTTGGCCTACAAAGAGCCAGTAGAAGAATGATCTGGGTAGTGAGAATGAGAAATTCAAGAGCTCTCATGTGAGATTGAGCTTAGTGTGCTTGAGCCAAAAGGGTAGTATGGCTAAAATGGAGTGAATGCAAGTAGGGATGATGTTGGAGAGGTGGGAAGGGGGCCTATCACATAGGACCTTGTAAGCTATAGTAAGAAATATGGATTTTTCCAAGTGTATTTTTTCCCAAATTTGTTTTTTTTTTTCCCCAAATAGTAGGACATTGGAAGGTTTTAAGCAGAATGGTAACTTGTTCTGCAGGCCAAGGAAGTCCTTCTGTGCAGTTTTTGTCTGTGTTTAGTCCTCTGAGGCCCCCTTGACACCATCTTTAACTGGAGTTCCTTCCAAGCTGGGAATCTTGCCAAGGTTTTCACATGTCGGTGGCCAGCTCTGAGTGTCCTGGAAGAATGATACTTCTTTTAGAACCATTTTGGGGCTAAAATTGGTTTCATTGCCCTTTCTACAACAGAGAGGGCTTATTCAACAAGAGCTTCTTCCAGCATTTTCATGCATCACTGTTGCCTGGGTAGGGTTTTGCAGCCTGATTCTCTGTATTAATTTAGGATTAAATTCAGTTATTAATTAGACCTGATCTTTCTTTGTCAATAATTCAGAAGGACAGGTCCTTGGCAAATAATATTGGCTGACCGGTTAATAAATTAATATGTACTTAAAGACATACTTCTGGCAATCTGAAATTGACAAGTGAAGAGGACCTTTCTTACTATTCATAAATAAGGTTGTATTCAGCTGTTCTGACTCTAGTATTGTTAATTGCTAACATTTGGCCTACATTAGTTTATTTTTTCAGTGTCTCAAAAACTCTGAAAAGTATAGGCCAGGCGCCAGGGCTTACGCCTGTGATCCCAATGCTTTGGGTGGCCATGGTGGAAGGATTGCTTGAGGCCAGGAGTTCGAGACCAGCCTCAGCAACCTAGTAAGACTCCCCCCCCCCCCATCTCTACAAAAAGTTAATTTGCCTGGCTTGATGATACGTGCCTGTAGTTCTAGCTATTTGTGAGGGTGAGGAGAGAGGATCCCTTGAGTGCAGGAGTTCAAGGCTGCAATAAACTATGATGATGCCACCATACTCCAGCATGGTGACAGAGACTCTGTCCCTTAAAAAACAACAAAACAAACCTCTGACAAATACAGAAAATAACAGCATACACCTGATAGTCCCATTTTATAGGCAAGTGACATCTAGTATTTTCATAGTAAAATATCATGTGTTGTCATCTGATACTTTGTTCTTTTTACTTAAAAAAAAAAAAAAGTTACTTGCAAGCTACTAAATTGATTTCACAGCCTACTGAAGGGGCAGCCTGAACTTTGGAAAGCACAAAAGGTGAGAAAACTGAGGCTCTGGTGGTTCAGTGTCATATAGCAAGGAAGAGGCAGAGCTGAGACTTGAACCAGAGCTTGATTCCAAAGCTCTTGCTCGTACTGTGTTATATAGATTCCCTATTAATGAAACTGAAGGGGAAAAAAAGCACAAATAACCTTTAATAATGATTACATAAAATGTAAATTTCCCAAAGCAGAGGCTGTAGGAAGGGGCAGAAATATTCTTCCTCTGATCATTGCCTCAGCATTTCTCAGAGTTGTTGGCCATTTGGAGTTGTTGGTTCCTCTCTTGGGCAGAATACAATTGAGGCTGCTCATTAGTTATGCTGGGAATGGACAGATTCCCAGAGCACTTACATCTCATTGCTCACCTAGCCTTGAGCTAATCTTGGCTTTTTAAAGTAATAGCTGGGTGTGAGACCTAGCTTCTGTGTAAGCACACTCTCAAAAGTGTGCTGTTGCAATGTGACTTGGAATTCATGCTCAGATATGGGAAGAACTGTATCTAGAGTCTGGGTCCATCCCTGGCATTTCTGACCTGGTCATGGTACTGAGTTAATTTTATGGAAAGAAGGAATGATGCCCCTTTTTCTTCTTGGAGCATAAGGCTGTATCAAAAGGAAAGGAAGGAAATTAATTACTGTTGTTGTCTACTATGAGCCATGCACTGTACTAGGCACATTTGACATTGGTTTTAAATTAATTCTCCTAACAGTGCTGTCAGGGGAACAGTATTGTCCTCATTTTGCAGAGAAGTAATATTGAGGCTCAGAGAGAGGAAATGATTCATGAGCAGTCACATAGCCAGGTAGTAATGAGATTAAGAGAGAAAGTTCATTATACCTTAATTTTAAAAGTCATACCTTTCTCCTTAGAGCTAGGTTGTAGCCCCAAGCTGATAAGACAGTTGAGGAGGGGACATTCTTAGGCTTTGTAAATAATAGGTTATATCAGAGGAAGCCTGTGAAAATCCAACAGTGTGGAAATAGAGCTGCTTCTTTACTCCTGTGCATTGAGAGATTTGCCTGGAATACCTACCTCCACCACTTTAAATCAATCCAGACTTAGGGGTTGGGGCTAGTTATTTAGTCTTCATGCGATGGCGTTTCAATAAAAAACAGGAGTTTAGTCTTCTGCTGGTTTCCTTTTTTAACTAGCTCAGATTTGTTTGTTTGTTTTTTTTTTCTTTATTCTGCCATTACTTGGACATAGTTTGCTTTTCCTTTGGACTTAAATTAGATTGGCTGTCAAGCTTCTGGACCTCTTTGTTTCGTGGGAGAGGCAGAAGTGGTCAGGTGCCAATGTCTACTTGGGAAGAGGATCAAATTGTGTGGGTAGGATTGGGATGGAGGCACAGATCTTAAACTATTACTCTATGGCTGCCAGGAAAATGCATATTTTCTATGTAAAAGAGACTAACCCAGTGTTAATGCTTTGATTGTATAATTAAAGCCATGGATTTTGGATAATTTCTTTAGGTATATAATGAGGGCAATTTTAGTGTAAACCATATACATAGTAGAACTTCGTATTTGTACTTTGTATTTTTGTCCCCAGTTTTATCATCTGGGCAAAGATGGCAAAGTAGATTGGGCAAAAAGAAAAGAAGACAGCCACTGTGGGGCCAATCCCTATGGTAGGTACTTTACATAATTGTTACTTTGAATTCTTACAACATCCTTATTAAGTCGGTATGGTCATTTCCTCTTCCATACGTATTTGGAAATTGAGATCTGACAAGATTAACTAACTTCTCCAAGATTCATAAGACAAAGCCAGTAATCAAACTCAATTTTTGGCTGAGATAAAAGATTAGTAAGACGGAGCCACTGGCTGGGCGCAGTGACTCATGCCTGTAATTCCAGCACTGTGGGAGGCTGAGGTGTATGGATCACTTGAGCCCAGCAGTTTGAGACCAGCCTGGGCAAGATGGCAAAACCCCATCTCTACAAAAAGAAATACAAAAATTAACCAGGCATAGTGGCACACACTTGTAGTCCTAGCTACTTGGGAGGCTGAGGCAGGAGGATCGCTTGTGCTTGGGAAGCTGAGGTTGCAGTGAGCCGAGATGGAACCACTGCACTCCAGTGTGGGCAGCAGAGTGAGACTCTGTCTCAAAAAAAGAAAAACAAAAAGAACTAGTAATACAATTCAGTTTGTTGTTTGCTTGTTTTTTGTTCTCCAAAGTCCTTTCTTTTTTTATTACCTATTTATAGTCTTCACTAAAGCATTGACAGTGCCTTTTGGGGGCATTGCCAGGGTTTGGAGAGTGGTGGTGGTGATTATGCCCCTTAGGACAGACTTTTCCTAAAGTGACAGACTATTCCTGAGTGTTTCAAGTTTAAAAGAGATGGTAGAGGATTGGTATAATTTCTTCCTTAAGTGTTTACTAGAATTCATCAGTGAGCCCATCTGGGCCTACTGCTTTCTGTTTTGGAAAGTTATTTGTTGCTGTTGTTATTTTAATCGATATATAATTTTATATATTTATAGGGTACATGTGATATTTTGATACATGCATACAATGTGTAATGATCAAATTGGGGTAATAGAGAAATCATGATCTACAGCATTTATCAGCTGTTTGTCTTGGAACATTCCAAATACTCTCTTCTGTCCATTTTGAAATAAGCGGTAAATTGTTGTGAACCACAGTTGCCCTACTGTGCTATCAAATACTAGAACGTATTCCTTTTCTCTAACTGTATTTTTGTACCTATTAACCAACCTCTCCTCATCCCCCACTGCCCCTCTACCCTTCCCAGCCTCTGGTGATCACCATTCTATTCATTACCTCCATGAGATCAGTTTTTTTTTTAAGCTCCCACATATGAGTGAGAACATGTGATATTTGTCTTTCAGTGCCCAACTTATTCACTTAACAGTTCCATCCATGTTGCTGCAAATGATGGGATTTCATTCTTTTTTATGGCTGAATAATATTCCATTGTGTACTTATACATATTTTATTTATCTGCTCATTTGATGATGGACCCTTAGGTTGATTTCGTGTCTCATATCTTGGCTATTGTGAATAGTGGTGCAATAAACATGGGAGTGCAAGATATCTCTTTGATACACAGATTTCCTTTCTTTTGGAAATATAGCCAGCAGTGGAATTGCTGGATCATATGGTAGTTCTATTTTTAGTTATTTGAGGAACTTCCATACTGTTTTCCACAATGGGTGAACTAATTTACATTCCCATCAAAAGTGTAGAAGTGTTCCCCTTTATCTGCATCCTCACCAGCACCAGTTTTTTTTATAATAGCCATTTTAATGGGGTAAGATAATATCTTGTGGTTTTGATTTTCATTCCTTCAATGATCAATGATGTTGAGTATTTTAAAAAATGTATCTGTTAGCCATTTGTGTGTCTATTTTTGAGAAATGTCTCGATCTTTTTTTTTCCCCCATTTTTGAATTATTTGGAGCTTTTTGCTATTGAGTTCCTTGTATATTTAGTTATTAATTTCTTGTCAGTGGGATAATTTGCGAATATTTTCTCCCATTCTTTAGGTTGTCTCTTTATTTTGTCAATTGTTTTCTTTGCTATGCAGAAGCTTTTTAGCTTGATACAACCCCATTTGTCAATTTTTGCTTTTGTTGCCTGTGCTTTTGAGGTCTAACTCCAAAAATCTTTGCCAGACCAGTGTCTTGAAGCATTTCCCCAGTGTTTTCTTATAATAGTAGTGTAGTCTCAGGTCTTACATATAAGTCTTCAACCCATTTTGATTTGATTTTTTTAGGTGGTAAGATAACAGGATCTAGTTTCTTTCTTCTGCATATGGACATCTTACTTTCCCATTGCCATTTACTGGAGTGCCTGTCCTTTCGCCAGTGTATGTTCTTGGTGCCTTTGTTGAAAATGATTTGACTGTAAATGTGTGGATTTATTCTGGGTTCTCTATTCTTTTCCATTGGGGTGTGTGTGTGTGTGTGTGTGTGTGTGTGTGTGTGTGTGTGTTTAATGCCCCAACCACACTGTTTTGCTTACTATGGTTTTGTAGTATGTGTTGAAGTCAGGTAGTGTGATACCTCCACCTGTGTTCTTTTAGTTCAGGATTGCTTTGGCTGTTTGGGGTCTTTTGAGGTTTCATATGAATTTTAGGATTATTTTTTCTATTTCTGTGAAGAATGTCACTGGTATTTTGGTAGGAATTGCTTTTTATCTGTAGATCTCTTTGGATAGTGTGGATATTTTAACAATATTCTTTCACTTTATGGATGTGGGATGTCTTTCCTTTTTTGTGTGTAATCCCAAAATTTCATCAGTGTTTTATAGTTTTCATTGTCGAGATCTTTCACTTTTTTGGTTAATTTTATTTCTAGGTATTTTATTTTTTAGAGCTTTTGTAAATGCGATTGCTTTCCTGATTTTGTTTTCTTATTGTTTGCTGTTCACATATAGAAATGCTACTGATTTTTGTATGTTGATTTTGTATCCTATAACATCACTGATTTTGTTTGAGTTCTAATGCTTTTTTTTTTTTTAAAGCAGTATCTTTAGGTTTTCCAAATATAAGATCATGTCTGCAAACAAGGATAGTTTGACTTCTTCCTTTACAGTTTGGCTGCCCTTCATTTCTTTCTCTTGTCTACTTTTAATTGCTCTGGCTTGTACATTCAGTACTATTTGAATAAGAGAGATGAAAGTCGGCATTCTTGTTCCAGTTCTTAGAGAAAAGGCTTTCAGTTTACCCCCATCCAGTGTGATGCTAGCTGTGAGTTTGTCATAGATACATGGTCTTTATTATATTTTAAGGTATGTTCCTTCTATACACAGTTTTTGAGTTTTTATTTTGAAGTGGTATTGAATTTTGTTAAATGGTTTTTTAGCATCTTTTAGAATGATCACATGTATTTTATGTATTTAGACAGAGATGGGATCTCGCTATGTTGTCCAGGCTGGTCTCAAACTCCTGGATTCGAGTAATCCTCCTGTGTTGGCCACCCAAAGTGCTGGATTACAGGCGTGTGGTGGATTGCAGCCACCATGTCTAACCTGGTTTTTGTTCTTGATTCTGTAAATGTAATGTATCATGTTTATGGATTTGTATATGTTAAATTATCCTTGCATCCCTGGGATGAATCCCACTTGATCATGGTGAATGATTTTTTTTAATGTGTTGCTGAATTCAGTTTGCCTAGTATTCTATTGTGGATTTTTGCATCTGTGTTCATCAGAGATACTAGCTTGTAGTTTTTGTTGTTGTTGTGTCTTTGGCTTTGGTATCAGGGTAAGGATAGCCTTATAGAATGAGTTTGGAAGTGTTCCTTTGTCTTCAATTTTTTGGAATAGTTTTGCATACCTTTGGTACTAGTTCTTTAAATGTTTTATAGAATTCAGCAGTAAAACCATCACGTCCTGGGCTTTTCTTTGATGGGAAACTTTTTATTATTGCCTCTTTCTTGTTACTCGTTATTGTTCTGTTAATATTTTCGATTTCTTTTTTTCTTTCTTTCTTTTTCTTTTTTTTTAGATGGGAGTCCCACTTTGTCACCCAGGCTGGAGTACAATGGTGCGATCTCGGCTCACTGCAACCTGCGCTTTCCAGGTTCAAGCGATTCTCCTGCCTCAGCCTCTGAGTAGCTGGGATTACAGGCGTGTGCCACCATGCCCAGTTAATTTTTGTATTTTTAGTACAGATGCGGTTTCACCATGTTAGCCAGGCTGGTCTCGAACTCCTGACCTCAAGTGATCTGCCTGCCTCAGCCTCCCAATGCCTCAGCCTTCCCAATTACAGGCATGAACCACTGCGGATGGCCCCTATTTCTTTATGTTTTAATCTTGGTAGGTTGTGT
This sequence comes from Rhinopithecus bieti, assembly GCF_001698545.2. Lineage (NCBI taxonomy): Eukaryota > Metazoa > Chordata > Mammalia > Primates > Cercopithecidae > Rhinopithecus > Rhinopithecus bieti. The sequence goes on from NW_016806112.1 coordinate 2,411,165, forward strand.
ATGTCCATTTCTTTTAGATTTTCCAAGTTACTGGCATGTAGTTAGTTCATAATAGTCTCTAATGATGCTTTGTATTTCTGAAATGTCTCCTTTTTCATCTTTGATTTGGGTCTTTATTTGGGTCTTCTCTCTTTTTTTTTCTTAGTCTAGTTAACAATTGGTTGATTTTGTTATCTATTTAAAAAACCAGGGCCAGGCATCGTGACTCATGCCTATAATCCCAGTGCTTTGGGAGGCCAAGGTACGAGGATCACTTGAGGCCAGGAGATTGGGACCAGCCTGGGCAACATGGTGAAACCTTGTCTCTACAAAAATAAAATAATTAGCCAGTTCTGCTGGTGTGAGCCTGTAGTCCTAGCTACTGGGGAGACAAAGGCAGGAGGATCATTTAGCCCAGGCATTTGAGTAAGGTGAGCTGTGATCATAGTACTGCACTTCAGCCTGGGCAACAGAGTGAGACTCTGTCTGTTAAAAAATTTAAAAACTGGCTGGGCGCGGTGGCTCAAGCCTGTAATCCCAGCACTTTGGGAGGCCGAGACGGGCGGATCACGAGGTCAGGAGATCGAGACCATCCTGGTGAACACAGTGAGACCCCGTCTCTACTAAAAAAAAAAAAATACAAAAAACTAGCCAGGCAAGGTGGCGGGCGCCTGTAGTCCCAGCTACTCAGGAGGCTGAGGCAGGAGAATGGTGTAAACCCGGGAGACGGAGCTTGCAGTGAGCTGAGATCCGGCCACTGTATTCCAGCCTGGGAGACAGAGTGAGACTCCGTCTCAAAAAAAAAAAAAAAAAAAAAAATTTAAAACTCCACAGCCACAACCTTTTGTTTTGGAAAGTTAATAATTGTTGATTAAATTTCTTTAATAAATGTGGGCCTATTTAGATTGTCTCTATTTTCTTGTATGTGTTTTGGCAGATTGTGCCTTTCAAAGAATTGGTCTATTTCATATAGGTCAAGCCTGTCCAACCCACAGCCCAGGATGGCTTTGAATGTGGCCCAACACAAATTCGTAAACTTTCTTAAAACATTAATTTTTTTGCATTTTCTTTTAAAGCTCATTAGCTATTGTTAGTGTTAGTGTTAGTGTATTTTATGTGTGGCCTAAGACAATTACTCTTCCAGTGTAGCCCAGGGAAGCTAAAAGATTGGACATCCCTGATCTAGGTTATCAAATTTGTGGACATAGACTTATTCATTCATTATGTTCCTTTATTTTCCTTTTAATGTCTATAGGATCCATAGTGAGGTCCCCTATTTCATTTTTTTGAGCTTTATTGAAGTGTGATTGACAGACACTGTTTTATTTCTGATACTAGTAATTTGTGTCCTCTTTGTTTTTTCCTTAGTTAGCCTTGCTAGAGACTTGTGGATTTTATTGATCTTTTCAAAGAACCAGCTTTTGTTGATTTTTGGTTTTGTTAATTTTCTTTGTTGATTCCCTGTTTTTAATTTCATTGATTTCTGCTCTAATTTTTATTATTTCTTTTCTTCTGCTTGCTTTGGGTTTAATTTTGTCTTTTTCTAGTTTCCTAAGGTGGAAGCTTGGTTTTAGATCATCTTTTCTAATATATTCATTCAGTACCGTAACTCTTCCTCCAAGCACTACTTTCATTGCATCCCACAACATTTGATAAGTTGTTTTATTTTATTTAATTCAAAGTATTTTTCTCTTGAGATGACTTCTTTGACCCATGTTTTTATTTAGAATTGTATTATTTAAGCTTTATGTGTTTGAGATGTTCCAGATACCTTTCTGTTATTCTAGTTGAATTCCATTGTGGTCCGAGAGCAAACATTGTATGATTTCTATTATTCTGAATCAGTTAAGATGTGGTTTATGGGCCAGAATGTGGTCTGTTTTGGTAAATGTTTCATGTCAACTTGAGAAGAATGTGAAATCTGCTGTTACTGAATTGGATGAAGTATTCTATAGATGTCAGTTATATCCAGAAGATTGGTAGTGCTGAGTTCAGCATGTTTTTAATGAATTTCTGCCTTCTGGATTTTTGATAGAGGGTGGATTTATCTATTTTTTCTTGTAGTTCTATCAGGTTTTGCTTCAAGTATTTTGACATTCTGTTATTAGGTGCATACGCATTAAGGATTGTTATGTCTTTTTAGAGTATTGACTCCTTTATCATTAGTAATGCCCCTCTGTATCCTGATAAATTTCCTCACCCTAAAGTCTGCTCTGTCTGCTTCCACTTTTTTTCAGTTGGTGTTAGCATGGTATATATTTCTCCATCCCTTTATTTGTATTCTTTATGTGTCTTTGTATTTAAAGTAGGTTTCTTGTAGACAGCATATAATTGGGTCTCATTTCTTGATTCACTCTAACAATCTGCCTTTTAATTGGTGCATTGAAACCATTGATGTTCAAAGTGATTACTGATGTAGTTGATTAATACCTGCTATATATTTATTGTTTTTTGTTGTCCTTGTTCTTTTTCTCTTCTACACATTTCCTATGTTTTGTGTTTTTTTTTGTTTTGTGGTTTTAATTATTTTATGTGCTTCCATTTTCTCTCATTTCTTAGTATAACAGTTGTACTTTTAAAAGTTTTTTTAGGCCTGGCGCGGTGACTCATGCCTATAATCCCAGCACTTTGGGAGGCCAAGGCGGGTGGATCACGAGGTCAGGAGATGGAGACCATCCTAGCTAACATAGTGAAACCCTGTCTCTACTATACAATACAAAAAATTAGCTGGGTGTGGTGGCGAGCACCTGTAGTCCCAGCTACTCGGGAGGCTGAGGCAGGAGAATGGTGTGAACCCAAGAGGCGGAGCTTGCAGTGAGCCGAGATCATGCCACTGCACTCCAGACTGTGAGAGAGAGAGAGCGAGGCTCCGTCTCAAAAAAAAAAAAAAATTTTTTTTTTTTTAGTTGTTTCACTAAAGATTGCAGTATATATTTACAACCAATCCAAGTCTGTTTTGCTGTCATTCATTTTGTTTCCATTAGGGTTTGCGCTTGATGTTGTACATTCAATGTGTTTTGGCAAATGTATAATGGCATGACTTGGGTTTTTCTATATGGAGGTTTAGTTTGTATTCCTGAATATGGAATTTGGAGAACATTGGTTTCATGAATTCCACAAAACAGAATATTCCTGGAAAATCTGAAGTACTGTCACTGTATGTAGATGCCTCAGGTCAGTTCCAATGCTAATTTGCTTTGGCTAGTGCTTGGAGGGTCCTTGGAGTACACACTAGTTCGTGGTAAAGGACAGGGATGCAGTCTCATTTGTTCAGGTGGCTTGACAAAGGCTGTAAAATCTGTCATAGGGACTAATGGGGCTGGAGAATGTAGAATCAGGTAGATCTGGTTTCTCCATTGTGCAGCTGGAATTTAGACACATATCAGTTTGGATACAACTTTTTCCCTTTTCCTAATGTCTCTAAAATATGTGGTACACGTTAAAAGTTTAGAAAGTGACTCAATTGGCCAGGCACGGTGGCTCACACCTATAATCCCAGCACTTTGGGAAGCTGAGGCGGGCGGATCACCTGAGGTCAGGAGTTTGAGACCAGCCTGGACAACATGGTGAAAACACTGTCTCTACTAAAAACACAAAAAGTTAGCCAGGGGTAGTGGTGCATGCCTGTAATCCCAGCTATTTGGGAGGCTGAGGCAGGAAAATTGCTTGAACCCAGGAGACGAAGGTTGACTGCACTCCAGCCTGGCAACAGAGTGAGACCATGTCTCAGAAAAGAAAAAAAAAAAAAGAGACTTAATCTTCAAGAGGATCAGTATACACCTCTTCTTTAGTTGTCTGGTGAAAGGATGGAAAATTAGGCCAGGAGCAGTGGCTCACACCTGTAATCCCAGCACTTTGGGAGGCCGAGGTGGGTGGATCATGACGAGGTCAAGAAATCAAGACCATCCTGGCCAACATGGTGAAACCCTGTCTCTATTAAAAATACAAAAATTAGCTGGGCATGGTGGCGCATGCCTGTAATCCCAGCTACTTGGGAGGTTGAGGCCAGAGAATCGCTTGAACCCAGGAGATGGAGCTTGCAGTGAGCAACCTTGTCTAAAACCTTGTCCAAAAAAAAAAAAAAAAAAAAAAAAAAAAAAAAAACCGAAAAGATGGAAAATTAAAAACATCTTTACCACGTATAAGTTTATAGTGATTTTAAAATATATTTAATTTTTCTGATTTAAAAATAAAAGAGTACCCTTTTCTGTCTCTTCTCTTCTTTTTTTTTTTTTTTTTTTTTTGAGATGGAGTCTCACTCTTTGCCCAGGCCAGGGTACAGTGGTGCCTCAGACTCCTGGACTCAAGCAATCCTTCCATGTTAGCCTCCTAAGTAGCTAGAACTTAACAGGTGTGTACCACCACACCTGGCTTTTTTTTTTTTTTTTTTTTTCCTTTTAGATTGAGTCTCACTGTTTCCAGGCTAGCATGCAGTGGTGTGGGATCTTGGCTCACTGCAACCTTCATCTCCTAGGCTCAAGCAGTCCTCCCACCTCCACCTCCTGAGTACCTGGGACTATAGGTGCACAGCATCAGCCTGGCTAATTTTTGTATTTTTGGTAGAGATGGGGTTTTGTCATGTTTCCCAGGCTGGTATTGAACTCCTGGGCTCAAGTGATCCACCCGCCTCAGCCTCTCAGAGTGCTGGGATTACAGGTGTGAGACACCATGCCTGGCCTGGCAAAATTTTTAAATTTTTTCGTAGAGACAGGGTTTCACTATGTTGCCCAGGCTGGTCTTGACTTCTGGCCTCAAGTATCTTCCCGCCTCAGCCTCCGAAAGTGATGGGATTACTACAGGTGTGAGCCACTGTGCCCAGCCCTGTTTTCTTTGATTTGTAAAGGTAATATATATTCACTGTCAGTCATGTCTTTTAGCTTGTTTCCCCGTCCCTCCCCCACCCTCGAGGGCTTTATAGTTAAGGCATGTAACTGGTACTCATTTGAGAGGTGCTAGATAAAGCTAAAACCATTAAAAGCTCAAGAGACATGAAGAATGATTTTGGCCTTTGAGACCTACACCAACCCTTCTTTCTAGATCCAGGCTGTAATTCTTAATGCCTTTCAAATATTTCCATCCACCTGACCCTGTGGTTTCTCAAGCCTGCCCACTTTCTTATCTTTCTTATTTCTTTAATAGGACTAAACACACAGAATTAAAGCTTTGGTCTCCCCTGCTAACTCCCTCTCTCTTGGCTTCCACATCTATCAACCAGCCAATTTGGTCATCTCACTCTACGCGTTGTCTTTTATATTTTTCCTTCATCACCAAATGACCACCTTCTCCCTCCACCACCCTGCCCCACAGTTATTTTTTAAAGCTTGCCTCCATTGGTCACTTTATATGCAAGAAACCATGTTAAATGGCTCTCAACTGGGGTTGATTTGGCAATATGGAGACATTTTTTGGTTGTCATGACAGGGGATGGAAAAGAATTGTTACTGTCCTCTAGTAAGTAGAGGCCAGGGATTCTGCTAAATATTTTATAATGCCTAGGACAGTTACCCATTAAAAAAAATTATTTCACCTGAAAGGTGAATAGTGTAGAAGTTGAGAAATTAAATTATGTTAAGCATTTCATATGTTACTTTGTTCTGACAGCAACCATTTATATGGGTCTTACCATCCGCATTTTATAGATAATAAATAAAACAAAGTTGCTGGGTGCGGTGCCTTACGCCTGTAATCCCAGCACTTTGGGAGGACGAGGTGGGTGGATTTCCTGAGGTCAGGAGTTCGAGACCAGCCTGGCCAACATGGCAAAACCCCATCTCTACTAAAAATACAAAAATTAGCTGGGCGTGGTGGTGCATGCTTCTAATCCCAGCTACTCGGGAGGCTGAGGCAGGAGAATCTGCTTGAACCCAGGAGGTGGAGGTTGCAGTAAGCCTAGATCACGCCACTGTACTCCAGCCTAGGTGACAGAGCAAGACTCGACTAGTCGTCTCAAAAGGAAAAAAAAAAAGAAGCACACAAACTGACTCAGCTGTTAAGTGATAGTGATAGAGCCAAGTTCAAACTTAGGTCTAACTCAGAGCCTGAGCTAATATTGGGCCATGATAGTCAGCCTATTCGTAACTCAGGCCTCTATGTTTTACCTGTACTATTACAGTGAGCTCCTACCTGATCCCTTTGCCTCTTGTCTCTCCATTTAACCCTGTCTTAAGCACAGAATAAGGCTCTAATTATGCTGCATAATATGTTAACAATCTTTTACTGCATATAAAGTGTAGCTTTAGTTTCCCATCCTGGCATTTAAGCCAAGGATACTGTAGTCAGTTCCTGACCTACCTTCCCAACTAATTTTCCACAGCTCTCTCTCTTTTTGAAACAGGGTCTCACTGTGTTGCTCAGGCTGGAGCAGTCATAGCTCACTGCAGCCTCAAGCTCCAGGACTGAAGCAATCCTCCTGCCTCAGCCTCCCAAGCTGGGACTATAGACATGCAACAGCATGCTTGGCTAGTTTTTATTTTTTGTAGAAATGGAGTCTCACTATGTTTCCCAGGCTGGTCTCAAACTACTGCCCTCAAGCAGTCTTCTTGCCTTGGCCTCCTAAGTGCTAGGATTAAAGGTATGAGCCACCATGCCTGGCCTCTTCTTTTCAAAGTTCTAACACATACTTTCTTTTCCTTTTTTCTTCTTCTTTTTTTTTTTCTTTTCTGTTTTTTTGAGACAGATTTTCACTCTTGTTGCCTAGGCTGGAGTGCATTGGGGCGATCTCGGCTCATAGCAACCTCTGCCTCCTGGGTTCAAGCAATTCTCCTGCCTCAGCCTCCCGAGTAGCTGGGATTACAGGCATGCATCACCATGCTCAGCTAATTTTTTTATTTTTATTTTTTAATAAAGACAGAGTTTTGCCATGTTGGCCAGGCTGGTCTCAAACTCCTGACCTCAGGTGATCTGCCTGCCTTGGCCTCCGAAAGTGCTGGGATTACAGGTGTGAGGCACCATGCCTGGCGACTTTGTGTTTTACTTATTATCTATAAAATGGGGATGGTAAGACCCATGTAAATGGTTGGTGTCAGAACAAAATAACATATGAAATGCTTAACATAATTTAATTTCTTAACTTCTTATTTTAGCTTGTCTATAGTTTTCAGTATTCTATAATATCTATACTGCTGTTGTAGTTTAAAAGGTTATTTTGAATGAAGGGAAAAGGGTAATCAAGCCCATTTATATAGAATTAGGGATCACAAAGTAAAGTGATCTTACATTTTTATTTAAAATACTCTGTGTATGTTGCTACTAAAAATACAAAAATTAGATGAGTGTGGTGGTGTGTGTCTGTAATCCCACTCTGGTGCTGACAAGGAGAGAGAGATGTATATGTGTGTAAAAAAGACTGGGGGTGTGGTGGCTCATGCTTTGTAATCCTAGTGCTTTGGGAGGCCAAAGCAGGATTGCTTGAGGCCAGTAGTTTAAAACTAGAGTGGGCAACACAGCGAGACCCCATGGCCACAAAAAAATTTTAAAAGTAGTCAGGCATAGTGGCATACTTCTGTAGCCCTAGCCACTTGGGAGGCTGAGGTAGAAACCCAGGAGTTCAAGGTTACAGTGAGCTACTAACCTGGGTGACATGAGAACCTTCCTCTAGAAACAAAACCAAAATAACACAAAATAAAAGTTAACATCCTTCAGTACCAAACATTTGTGGAAAATACCATATGGAAACATCCCTTTTATTCAAAAGATCTTAAGGTAAAGCATTTGATGAAAGAAAGGAATATTCTAAGGTTATCTTTCCTGAGTAATAGGTAACAGAATCTGAAGAGCATTAAGAGATTCCCTCTAAATTCTAAAAATATCTTTCTTAACCCTAGTTTGCAACGGGCTGAATTACATCTCAGAATTTCATTCCTCTGGATTAAGATCATTGTTTTCAAAGTGTGTTCTGCAGGACCCTAGGGTGATGCCATGGATGTTCTTCAGGGCTTCCACATGTTTTTACTCAAATTTCCATTTAATTTCCTTTTATGCATTTTAAAAATGGAAATAAAATGAACACCCAGAGGTGTTACATATCAAATTTTAAAACATAGGTGCATCAACACATTACCCTGTATGACAGGGTGTTTTGTACAGCCCTGCTATCTAAGTGAAAGATGTCCTAATGTTGGATATACTCATTGTTTCTGCTGCTGCTTCCTTTCTCTCTTTAACATACTCCAATGAGGCTTTTGAACTCACCATACCGTTGAAACAACTTGGTCAAGGTAACCACAGACCTCTGCATTGTTAAAATGTGTTTAAATGCTCAATTCTCAGTGTCATCTTACTCAGCCTCTCAGCAGCGTTTGATAGTTGATCCATTTGCCCTCCTCCTTGAAAGACTTTCTTCCCTTGCCTTTCAGGATTGTTGCTGTTGGTCCTCTTCCTACCTCACTGGCTACTCCTTTGCTAATTCCTTCTCAGGTTAGCTCTCCTACTGTCCCTGTCTACATTGAACCATACAGTAGAGAGGTTAAGAGCATGTACTTGACCCACTTGATAGGGCTAAGTTTGAGATTTGGTTCTTTTGGTAACTAGCCACGAGACCTTGAGCAAAGTAAACCAGCCTCATTTAGTCTTTGGCCTCATTTGTAAAATCGGGATGCTGTCTATGTCTAGCTCACAGAGGATTGCTGGGCTTCAGTAAGAGTTTCCATGTAAAGTGCTTAGCATAGGATCTGGCACACTGTGAGTGCTCAGTAAATGTTAGTGACCTTGTTATTGTTGGCATATTATTTCTCCATTTTAAAAATACACACCCCTGCATTTCTAATTGTATGAGCTATGGAGTCAGAATTCTTGGATTTAAATCCTTAGCTTCATTACTAGTTGTATTAACTTAAGCAGATTACCTATCCAGCATGTACTTACTTCAGTTTCTGTTATCTAGAAATACAGTAGTACTTGTTCCATAGAGTTTTTTTAAGGATTAAATAAGAATGTATGTAAAACACCTAGACTAGGTCTGGCCCATAAGTGCTCAATTGTGTTAGCTATTATGGCTGCTCTTCTAGCACTTTCTACTTACCTGTGTTATTATACTTAACCAATGTACTTGTAGCTCCCTTTTTAGAAAATCAGCTCCCCTTGAAGACAAGGATTATACTATATTCATTCTTGTATCTTGACTAGTATGGCAAACCTTAGTTGGATAATTATATTTCACTTAAGGGCTTTCACAAGCATCACCTTATTTGAGCCTCACAAAAATCCTGTGAGGTAGACACAGTGCTAGTAATTGTCTGCATAAGTAGAAAAGATAGGTTACATGCCCATCATACTGTAGGCATTGGGTCTTCCTTCTCATTGTTTATTCCATTTTAACTTTCATAGCTATTGTGAAAGGTGGCACTTAGCATTTCATTTTAAATGTAAGAAACCTGAGGCTCAGAAAGCTTAAGTAATATGACCAAATTCAAGCAGCCCATGATCTTCAGAGCCTGAATGCATGTTTTTACAAAGCATTGCACTAGTGAATTTTCATGGCCAGGTGTCAGATTTGATGATACACAAGCCACAATCTTGTTCTGTTCCTGTCTTTGCTTTGGGAAATCTGGCTACCTTGTCTCCTGAAATAACTATTGATGCCAAATGCCGTAGTAATGTCAGGAGAGAAAACTGTCAGTAAAAGACCATAGGAAAAATTGGTCTTAGATTTCTTAGTATTTCTGTGTGTTAGAGACTGCTAAGAAGAAGTAGGTAGATGAGCCTATCCAGTCTGATGCCTATACCAGTGATTTCAAAGGGTCCTTGAACTGATTTTTTTTAAACACCAAAGAAACAGATGTCTCACTCTACCCAGGTTGGAGTACAGTGGCGTGATCATAGCTCACTGTAATGTCAAACTCCTAGGCTCAAGCAATCCTTCTGCTTTAGCCTCCTGAGTAGCTAGGACTATAGGTACACAAGCCACCACATCCAGCTAATTTTTAAATTTTAATTTTTTGTAGAGATGGGATCTCACTGTATTGTCCAGGCTGGTCCAGAGCTCCTAGACTCAGGCTATCCTTCTCCTGCCTAAGCCTCCCACAGTGCTGGGATTATAAGCATGAGCTATCATGCCCAGCTCCATTTAACATTTTTATACCATCCAATTAGTTTGGAGTTCCTTTTTTTTTTTTTTTGAGAGGGAACCTCACTCTGTCACCCAGGCTGGAATACAGTGATACAGTCTCAGCTCACTGCAACTGCAACTTCTGCTTCCCAGGTTCAAACAATTACCGTGCCTCAGCTTCCTGAGTAGCTGGGACTACAGGCATGTGCCAACATACCCAGCTAGTTTTTTGTACTTTTAATAGAGACGGAGTTTCACCGTGTTGGCTAGGCTGGCCTTGAATTCCTGGACTCAAGTGATCTGCCTGCCTCGGCCTCCCGAAGTGCTGGAATTACAGGCATAAGCCACTGCACGTGGCCAGTTGGAGTTCTTTTTGTGGGAGATGGTGTAGAATTTGGAATCAGACTTGATTTGAGAAAGTTACCTAACCTCTCTGAGTCTTTTTTTCTTGCATGTACAATGAAGAGAAAATACCTACGTGGATGAGTTTTGAGCATTAAGTGCAGTAAAGTATGTATAACACCTTGCCTAGTATGTAATAGATATTTAATGGTAGCTGCAGTAAGTATGTGTTATTCCCACCTGTAGGAAGAATTCCAGCTTTCCTAATCTGGGCTTCTTCAACATTCTTGTCTCTTCTCCTGCTGTTCACTGTCATGTACTTAAACTCTAGCTACACAGAATTACTAATGTTTTTAGAAAACCCATGCTTTTATGCTACCATGTCTTTGTACATGCTACTGTGTCTGTCTAGAATGCACTTTCTACTCTCTCCCTTTTCTCTGCCTGTTGGTAGCCTACCACTTCAAAATGGAGCGCAAATGCTACTTGTGATTATGAAGTTTTCGTCATACCCCTAGAGAGATGTATCATCACTTCTGCCTCTGGATTCCCATTAGCACCTTGTTCATGCTTTCCTCTAGTGTAGTGCATTAGTTTATTTCCTGATCTGTCTCCCTCACGGATTCTAGAGGAAAGTGACCCGGTCTTAGTGTTTCTTTGTAATTCTGCGTCAGCAGAGTACATTACTATATCTCATTTGGGATATCCCTTTCAATTTGAGTTCTAGATGTGGAAAAATGTAATGGCAGATCTCATCATGTTAAACAAATCTCTGTGAGGTACCATAATCAAGACAGTGTGGTATTGGCCAAAGAACAGACAAATAGAGCAGTAGGACCGAATAGAGAGCCTAGAATTAGATCTTTGTAAATGCAGTCAACTGATCTTTGACATAGAGAAAAGGCAGTACAATGCAGGAAACAGTCTTTTCTTTCAACAGGTGGTGCTGGAACAACTAGACATCAATATGCAAAAAAATGAATGAAGACAGGGACCTTATACCCTTCACAAAGGTTAACTTGAAATGGATCACAGATATAAATGTGAAATGAAAAACTGTAAAACTCCTAAAAGATAAAAAGGAGAAAACATAGATGACTTTGGGTATGATGGCATGACTCTTTAGACACAATACCAAAGGCACAATCTATGAAATAATGAATGAATAACCTGTACTTCATCAAAACTAAAACTTTCTCTTCTATTAAAAACACTGTCATTGGAATGAAAAAACAAACCACAGACTGGGGGAAAACATTTGAAAAAAAAAATACCTGATGAAGGACTGTTATTTAAAATGTCTAAAGAACTTTAAAAACTCAATAATAAAGACATAATTTGATTATAAGACTGGCCAAAGGCCTTAACAGATACCTCACCAAAGACAATAATATAGGTGGTAAAAAAGCATATGAAAAGATGCTCCACATCATATGTCATCAGGGAAGTGCAAATTAAAACAACAATCAGAAACCACTATACAACTATTAGAATGGCCAAAATTCAGAATACTGACGACAACAAATGTTAGTGAGGATGTGGAAGAGGAGGAACTTCTTTTCATTGCTGGTGGGAATGCAAAGTGATACAACTACTTTGGAAGACAGTTTGTCTTACAAAATTAAACATGCTCTTACCATATGATCTAGCAGTTTTCTCCTTGATTAATCCAAATTAATTGAAAACTAATGTCTACATAAAAACCTGCATATGGATGATTATAGCAGCTTTATTCATAATTGCTAAAACATGCGAGCAACTAAGATATCCTTCCGTAGGAATGTAGGTAACAGTGGTATATCCTGACAATGGAAAATTACTCAGTTCTAAAAAGAAATATGCTGTCATGTCGTGAAGAGACATGGAGGAGACTTAGATGCATATTACTAAGTGAAAGAAGCCAGCCTTAAAAAGCTACATGCTGTATGAGTCTGTTCTCACACTGCTGTGAAGAAATACCTGAGACTGGGTAATTTATAAAGAAAAGAGATTTAATTGACTCACAGTTCTGCATGGGTGGGGAGGCCACAGGAAACTTACAATCATGGTGGAAGGCACCTCTTCACAGGGGGGCAGGAGAGAGAATGAACACAGAGTGAAAGGGGAAGCCCCTTACAAAATCATCAGATCTTGTGAGAAACTAATTCACCATCACAAGAACAGCATGGGGGAAACCAACACCATGATGCAATTATCTCTACCTGGTCCCGCCCTTGACACGTGGGGATTATTACAATTCAAGGTGAGATTTTGGTGGGGACACAGAGCTAAACCATATCACTGTATGATTCCAACCATATGACATTCTGGAGAAGGCAAAACTATAGAGATAGTAAAAAGTCAGTGGTTACCAAGGGTTAATGGGGAGGGAGGGATGAATAGGATAGTCAGAGCACAGAGGATTTTTAGGGCAGTAAAGCTACTCTTCGAGATACTATTCCATTATAATAGTAGATACATGTCATTATGTATTTGTTAAAACCCATTTAATATACAGCACCCAAGAGTGAACCCTATTGTAAGTTACGGACTTAGGTGATAATGATATGTCAATGTAGTTTCATCATTTGTATCAAATATACCCCTCTGGTGTGAGATTTTGATAGCAGGGGAGGTCATGCATATGTGGGGGTGGGGAATATGGGAAATCTCTATACCTTTAATTTTGGTGTGAACCTAAAACTGCTCTGAGAAATAAAGTCTCTCTCTCTTTTTTTTTGAGACGGAGTCTCGCTGTGTCGCCCAGGCTGGAGTGCAGTGGCACGATCTCGGCTCACTGCAAGCTCCTCCTGGGTTCACGCCATTCTCCTGCCTCAGCCTCCTGAGTGGCTGGGACTACAGGCAACCACCACCACGCCTGGCTAATTTTCTTGTATTTTTAGTAGAGACGGGGTTTCACCGTGTTAGCCAGGATGGTCTCCATCTCCTGACCTCGTGATCCACCCGCCTCGGCCTCCCAAAGTGCTAGGACAAGCGTGAGCCACCGTGCCCCGACAGAAATAAAGTCTCTTAAAAAGGATAAAAGCAAGAAAACCAAGGAAGTTAATGAAGGAAAACTTGGTGGAAAAGTAGGCAGAGAAGAAACGAGACAGAAAACGGAAGGTTGGGGAATATGGACGTATGTTTTAAAAGGAGCATTGACTTTTAAATTGCAAGGTCACACATGTTAATTGTAGAAAAATAAAATTTTAAAAGAGACCATTTCTTAAATCACATATAGTTTCACTATCCAAAGAAGACTAATGTTAAACTTTTTTGCTATGTACCTGACATTTAACAAAGTTGGCTTAAACTTTGCTATTGTAACCTGCCTTGGGTATTTTCTGTAGGCCAGCTTTTCCTTATTAAAAATCTATATGTGTTTTTTCTTTTCCTTTGTTATTATCTTATAAAAATATTATGTAGCATTTACAATGACTAATTATTTATCATGACAGGCTGACTATACAAATACAATTCAGATTATCATCCTCTGAATAATCACCTTAATTCATTCCAAAAACTCAAGGTAGGATACAGGTATTAAGTCAAGAGACTATCATCATATTCCAAAAACATTCTGAATCTATAAAGTACTGTATTGTCTGTTCCTTTAACAGTACATTGTGAAAACAAATGTTCTTAAATGGCTGCAATGAAAATAAATTCTGGAAGTGTTTAAAAAACAACCAACTCTCTCTGAGGTATAGGCAGTCCACATGGAGGTTAATCTCATTGCTCAGATTTGGACATCACCATGTGTGCAGTTTCTTTAATCCTCCTCTAGCTATCAAAATGGATTTAGCAGTTGGCATCCTCTTTTTTCTGTCTGGGGCAATTGGAGCTTTGTAGAATTTGGCCTGATGGAGCAGTGACCTTGCTCCACAATTTAGGACGATCCTGGGGCTTAGAATTGGATGTCATTGAGGACCTAGAGTGGCTCCACTGTGGCTGGTGACAGTACCAGGGGCCCTGCTTAACTTTATTCAGGAGGCCAGGAATTACATTCAACTTTTGATTTAATTTTCTGTGACACATTGAGTCTATGTTTTAGCCTGCAGAACACTACAGCTGTGTCCTAGTTCTCTTCACCCTATCCCTTCCCTACCTTGTGATCTTCATATCACTGCCTTTTAAGGCATTGCTATTCTTGGCTGATCATCTTGCAATGGAAGTAACATGACAGAGTTGAAAAGATAGGTCTGTATCAGCCATGTAAACAAGCAAAATTCACCACAACAAAGGAACTGAGAGCAGTGGCATATGTTGAGATCAGTGGTAGGTGATCTGTACCTAGGACTGATTTGGTACTTCTCCACCAGGTAGGAGAGAGATCTCAAGATCTCAATTAACAGAAACAGACTTTGCATAATTTGTAAAATGACCAGTCTGAAGAACAATAATCATAATGATAACCACCACTTTCTGAGGCCTACTAAGTATCTGTCTAATACTAGGCACCAGAGGCACAGAAATAGATTGAATTAGAATAAAATTCAGGCCTGGTACAGTGGCTCATGCCTGTAATCCCAGCAGTTTGGGGGACCAAGGCAGGAGGATTGGAGGATCACTTGAGGCCAGCCCAAGGAACATAGCAAGACCCCATCTCCACAAAAAAAGGGGAAAAATAAAAAAGAATAAGGTCTCTATTCTGGAAGAGTTTACAATCTAATAGGGGAGACATTCATAAACTCCGTGTCACATTCCAGTGAAATCAGCTCAGTGATGCCAAGAAGGAGAAGTACTGCGTTCTGTGAGCACCAAGGAGGCAGATGTGTCTTAAGGAACAGAAAAGGCTAG
The DNA here is from genome assembly GCF_001698545.2 of Rhinopithecus bieti. Lineage (NCBI taxonomy): Eukaryota > Metazoa > Chordata > Mammalia > Primates > Cercopithecidae > Rhinopithecus > Rhinopithecus bieti. The sequence continues at coordinate 2,426,310 of NW_016806112.1, forward strand.
GCCATTTTTAAAGAAACAAATCGTGTGTTTGACTCTTTTCTGTGGAAAGTTTAGCCTATGCCCACTCTCATAATCATTTGCCTGAAAGTTTTTTTTTACCCCTCCTGTGCCAGGTTAGGTCTCTTCATTGTTACATATACCTCCTGAAATTATCATAGTTATCACACTTATAATTAAATATTTATTAACATGATTGCTCATTTTTTGTTTCTTTTACTAAATTGGGAGACTGTAAGGGCAGAGACCACGCCAGTCTTGTTGGTTGCTGAAACTGCAGCATGGGGATTTGACACCCCATGAATGTTGGTTGAATTAATTTAATCCTCACCCTCATAGAGTCTTTGAGTTTGTCTCAAAAATGTATAGTAGGCCTGAGGTTTAGGAAAGAATAAGCCTGTAATCTTGTGGGAGAAGCATCTCACACGAGATTATCTTTGCAATAACATTGTTAGGTGGACAACCTGTATCCTTTAGGATTCCAAGTGGACAACTGTGACATTAGGCTTTTTCTCTTCTACATTTTCCACTCTGTCACTTTTTTTTTTTTTTTTTTTTTTGAGACGGAGTCTCGCTGTCGCCCAGGCTGGAGTGCAGTGGCCGGATCTCAGCTCACTGCAAGCTCCGCCTCCCAGGTTCATGCCATTCTCCTGCCTCAGCCTCCCGAGTAGCTGGGACTACAGGCGCCGCCACCTCGCCCGGCTAGTTTTTTGTATTTTTTAGTAGAGACGGGGTTTCACCGTGTTCGCCAGGATGGTCTCGATCTCCTGACCTCGTGATCCGCCCGTCTCGGCCTCCCAAAGTGCTGGGATTACAGGCTTGAGCCACCGCACCTGGCCCACACTCTGTCACTTTTTGCCTAATGATGCCACTATTTCCTGGTATTTCCTAGGAGGAGGAAGGGATTGGACAGAAAAGCAGGAGCTAAAAGTGACTGCCATGTTATTTCAGTCCCCGGTATCTCACCCAGCAGCTCCTCATTCAAACTCAATATGTGATTGCTTTTCTTTGAAACTGCCAACTTTGCAAAAAGCATTAGGGTAAGCTAGGTTCTTCTACAGGTCCAAGCAGCATTTATTGAGTGCATTAAATGCAAGACTGAAACTTTTTACATTTTCTCCATTTGACCATTGAGGGTCAGGATTTGGAATTGATCTGGACAGGATCCGTGCCTGCCTTGGTGAGATGGTGAGACTCTTCACCAGAAGCATTGCCTGTCTAGCTCACCACTCTATCCCTGGCACCTAGAAAAGTGCCTGTTGTAGGTACTCAGTATTTGAATGAATACATTTGTGACCTTTGTAGCACACAGGTAGTATTTCCTTGACCTGTGTCCACTTTTTTCAGACAGTTACTACCTTCCACTCTCTTCTCAACAGGATGCTTCCTCACCCTTAGCAACTGGCCTTATGCATCTAAGTCAGCAGAAATGGGATTGAAGTGTCGTGTGTGTGTGTGTGTGTGTGTGTGTGTTTGATGGAGTCTCGCTCTGCTACCCAGGCTGGAGTGCAGTGGCGTGATCTTGGCTCACTGCAAGCTCTGCCTCCCAGGTTCATGCCATTCTCCTGCTTCAGCCTCTCGAGTAGCTGGGACTACAGGCACCAATACCACACCCGGCAATTTTTTGTATTTTTTTAGTAGAGACGGGGTTTCACCATGTTAGCCAGGATGGTCTCGATCTCCTGACCTCATGATCTGCCTGCCTCGGTCTCCAAAGAGCTGGGATTACAGGCATGAGCCACCGTGCCCGGCCTGAAGTGCCTTCTGTTCATCTTTTTAGGGGCACTGAATCTTTGATTCAGTGGAAAGATTACCTAAGAAATTGGCACTGAAGCAGCTGAAAACAGCTTAGAAGCAAAAGGGTGTTTCTTTTCAGCTTGTGTGGAAATTTTGAGGCTCAGATAATCCTAGAGCATTGTAGCTGAAAGACATCCTTACATGGCTGTCTCCCACAACTTTCTCATTATCCAGATGGGAAAACTGAAGTCCATAGAGGGGCTATAGCTAAGTTTATGTAGCATATTAATGGCAGAGTCTGGACTAGAACACAGTCCCCATCACATTGCATCTTTTTGTTTGTTTTTTAAAGGTTAAATAACTTGGAAGGGAGAGTTCACAGAAAAGCAAAACATTTTTATAAATGGGGTTGTATTGAAGCAGTAGTTTCAGATCATACATGATACTGTTCTTATAAGCCTTTTAGGAACAGCACGTTGCAGATTTGGGGAGATTTCACAAGAACCTTACAAATCTCGGCATTCCAATCCTTTGTCCTAAATCTAAAAGAAAGCAGTAATCTGACAAAGGTCTAATATCCAGCATCTGTAAGAACTTAAATAAATTTACAAGAAAAAAACCCGTTAAAAAGTGGACAAAGGACAGGAACAGATCCTTCTCAAAAGACATACATGTGACCATGAGGCATATGAAAAAAAGCTCGACATTACTGATCCTTAGAGACATGTTAGTCAAAACCACAATGAGATACCATCTCACACCAGTCAGAATGGCTGTTACTAAAAAGTCAAAGAATAACAGATGCTGGCAAGATTGTCGAGAAAAAGAAAAGCTTAAACTGTAGGTAGGAGTGTATGTTAGTTCAACTATTGTGGAAGACAATGTGACAGTTCCTCAAAGACCTAAATAAAGAAACACCATCCGACCCAGAAATCCCATTACTGGGTGTATTTCCAAAGGAATATAAATCATTATAAAGACACATGCACATGTACGTTTATTACAGCACTATTCACGATAGCAAAGACATGGAATCAATCTAAATGCCCACCAGTGATAGACTGGGTAAAGAAAATGTACATGTATATCATGGAATACTATCCAGCCATAAAAAAGGACAAGATCATGTCCTTTGCAGGGACATACATGGAGGTGGAGGCCATTATCCTTAGTAAACTAGTGCAGGAACAGAAAGCCAAATACCCGATGTTCTCACTTATAAGTGGGAGCTGAATGATGAGAACCCATGGACACCTAAAGGGGAACAACACACACTAGGGCCTAGCAGAGGGCAGAGGGTAGGAGGAGGGAGAGGATCAGGAAAAATAACTAATGGATACTAGGCTTAATACCTGGGTGATGAAATAATCTGTACAACAACCTCCATGATACACATTTACCTATGTAAGAAACCTGTATGTCCTGCACATGTACCCCTGAACTTAAAAAAATTTAAGAAAGGAGGTAGCTGCTGGAATTGAATAGATTTTAGTTTTTTGTCTTTGTGTGAACAAATGCCAGAAGAGTTCCAGTGGTGTTTGGGGAAAGATTCTTTACCCCATTCTCCCTACAATGTATATGTCTGACAGCTGGCCTATCATTCTATTTTTAGACATAATCTATGGGATTACAGAGTGGTTTCATTTCTTTTAAAGCTGTGCTGCAGAAATGCAAGCTGTGTAGAAAATGTTTTTTCTTTGTAGCAATTTGGGTACCATTTTGTATGTAGATTAAAAAGAAAATCATTTTATTTAATTACTGATGATAGATCCCTGTATCTTAATATTTCACCTTAAAGTCACCTTCCAGTAGTGACCATAGTCTACATAGTCTATGTAACTCAGGGAGAAACAAACGCTAAAATGCAGAAATTCTAGAAGTATAAATAAATCTTCACTACTTTATGTCATATCACTAATACTCATTTTCCTCTTTCTGGTCGTGGAAGGTACATCACATATATTCCTTATAGGGCTTTTAAAATGGTTCTTAACAAACGTCTATTGAGTACCTATTGATATTTATTGAACATCATCTGTATCCCAGGAACTGAGCTTGCCTGAAATATTCATTCATTTACTTTATACCTCACAATAACTGTAAAATATAAGGGATGGTATTCTTATTTTATATGAGAAAACTGAGACTTCAAGAAATGTAAGGCCGGGCACAGTGGCTCACGCCTGTAATCCCAGCACTTTGAGAGGCCAAGGCAGGTGGATCACCCAAGGTCGGGAGTTCTAGCCTGATCAACATGGAGAAACTCTGTCTCTACTAAAAATACAAAATTAGCCAGGCGTGGTGGCACATGCCTGTAATCCCAGCTACTCGGGAGGCTGAGGCAGGAGAATTGCTTGAACCCGGGAGGCAGAGGTTGCAGTGAGCCGAGATTGTGCCATTGCACTCTAGCCTGGGCAACAAGAGTGAAACTCCTTCTCAAAAACAAAACAAAACAAAAGAAATGTGATAACTTGCCTGGGGTCAAAAGTATAAAATAGTAGAACAGGAATGGGAACCCAGGTGTGTCAGATTTCAGCACCCATGCTCTTTCCCCTACAATAGCTAGCCTCCACTGGTTTTAAGCCAAGTTGGGGCTGGGTGCGGTGGCTCACACCTGTAATCCCAGCCCTTTGGGAGGCCAGGCTGATCACCTGAGGTCAGGAGTTCCAGACCAGCCTGACCAATATAATGAAACCCCGTCTCTACTAAAAATACAGAAATTAGCCAGACGTGGTGGGGCATGCACCTGTAATCCCAGCTACTCAGGAGTCTGAGGCGGGAGAATCGCTTGAACCTGGGAGGCGGAGGTTGTAGTGAGCCCAGATCATGCCATTGGCACTTCAGCCTGGGCAACGAGAGCGAAACTGTGTCTCAAAAAAAAAAAAAAAAAGAAGTGATTTGGAGGAACTGGAGTTCAGAAAGGTATGGCAATTCTAAATATAATCTTCTAGGAGTTTAATTCTACATATTGTATGATAAAATATAATTCACATATAGCTCTGTATTTGTAAGTATTTACTTTGATCTGGAACTGTCATTTTGAGGTTTTATTACTTTCTTTCTTGAAAACATGTATGAAAAAATGTGGGCAACATGATTTATTACTTTAGTATCTCAAAATGTTCATTTAGAAAAGATTCTTATGGCCGGGCGCGGTGGCTCAAGCCTGTAATCCCAGCACTTTGGGAGGCCGAGACGGGCGGATCACGAGGTCAGGAGATGGAGACCATCCTGGCGAACACGGTGAAACCCCGTCTCTACTAAAAATACAAAAAAAAAAAAAAAAAACTAGCCGGGCGAGGTGGCGGGCGCCTGTAGTCCCAGCTACTCGGGAGGCTGAGACAGGAGAATGGTGTGAACCTGGGAGGCGGAGCTTGCAGTGAGCTGAGATCCGGCCACTGCACTCCAGCCTGGGCGACAGAGCGAGACTCCGTCTCAAAAAAAAAAAAAAAAAAAAGAAAAGATTCTTGCCTTTTGCCCACAGACCATTTGCATTTTAACAAAAAATTAATGAAATAAAGTTGCCCTAACATTTGGAGGAGAAAATCAGTATCACTGGTGTCAGTTCCTCCCTTGTGCTGGTGACTATTTTAAAAAAAACCTCATGAGTGACTTAGAACTTGGCAGGCGTGGTTGTTCTTCAAATTGAAATGATTAAGAAGCTACAGTGGCCGGGCGCGGTGGCTCAAGCCTGTAATCCCAGCACTTTGGGAGGCCAAGACGGGCGGATCACGAGGTCAGGAGATTGAGACCATCCTGGCTAACACGGTGAAACCCCGTCTCTACTAAAAAATACAAAAAACTAGCTGGGCGAGGTGGCGGGTGCCTGTAGTCCCAGCTACTCGGGAGGCTGAGGCAGGAGAATGGCATAAACCCGGGAGGCAGAGCTTGCAGTGAGCTGAGATCCGGCCACTGCACTCCAGCCTGGGCGACAGAGCGAGACTCGGTCTCAAAAAAAAAAAAAAGCTACAGCGACAGTAGTGCCTATCCAACACTGTACATAAAACGATGTGCTAAGATGACAGGAAGAAACAATATTCTTCTAGGAAGGCAAAGGAGGGTAAAACAAGCAGGACACCTCAAGGAAGTGAGAGGCCTAACAGGGAAGACCTTGCACGCTCTGGGAAATGGCCTTGAGAAAGGAAAAAAGACTCAAAACTTGAAGTCAGGTCCTAGCTCTGCCCACTTGGACATTTGACTCCCATCTTCTGGAGCCTCAATTTCTTCACTGGTAAAATGGGGGCGATGATAGTTTCTCACAGAGTTATTCTGAAGTCATGATTATAGGTGGATTTACTTTTAAGTGATCAAGATGAAGAAGAAATATGTTTTGAAACTAATTCAGTTGCAACATTTTCCAAGTGTCATAATTATATTTAAATAACCTGCTGTCACACTTTTTTTGCAGGAAAATACTGTCTCACTTTACAGCTGGTTTCTACTTGGCCTGTTTTAATGTGTTAAAATTGAATTTAATTGGCCTGATAACAAACAATTCTTGTTTCATTACTTATCATTCTGTAGGTTCCTGCCCTTGATTGGTAGGCTCTGCACACCAGTAGAAAATGCAGGACAAGTTTCTGTTTTTAACTCTATTCACTTGTGGCAGGAAGAATGTGCATTAAGGATGGATCCTAAAAAACCATCTGAGATGGTAAAAGGGAGGGATTGCAGGAGGCAGAGGCCTCTTTGGCCTGTCTTTGGCTTGACTTGTCACTTGCAGCTTAGGTGGTCATCATGGTGAGGATATGTTGACATTAAAAGCAAAGGCCAGGGCCGGGCGAGGTGGCTCGCGCCTGTAATCCTAGCACTTTGGGAGGCCGAGGTGGGCAGACTGCCTGAGCTCAGGAGTTCGAGACCAGCCTGGGCAACATGGTGAAACCCCATCTTTACTAAAATACAAACAAACAAAAAAAAACCCAAAAAATTAGCCAGGCGTGGTGGCATGTCCCTATAGTGCCAGCTACTCAGGAGGCTGAGGCAGGAGAATTGTTTGAACCTGGGGGTCGGAGGTTGCAGTGAGCCAAGATCGCACCGCTGTACTCCAACCTGGGCAACAGAGCGAGACTCCGTCTCTTAAAAAAAGAAAATAGGCTGGGTGTGGTGGCTCATGCCTGTAATCCCAGCACTTTGGGAGCCTAGGCAGATGGATCACAAGGTCGGGCGATTGAGAACACCCTGGTCAACATGGTGAAACACCATCTCTATTAAAATACAAAAAATTAGTCAGGTGTGGTGGTGTGTGCCTGTAGTCCCAGCTAATTGGCAGGCTGAAGCAGGGGAATTGCTTGAACTCGGGAGGCACAGATTGTAGTGAGCCGAGATCATGCCACTGCACTCCAGCCTGGTGACAGAGCAAGACTCCGTCTCAAAAAATAATAATAATAATTATAAAATCAAAGGCCGGCCAGGTGCGGTGGCTCACGCCTATAATCCCAGCACCTTGGGAGGCCGAGGTGGGTAGTTCACCTGTGGGTCAGGAGTTTGAGACAGTCCTGGCCAACGTGGTGAAACCCTGCCTCTACTAAAAATACAAAAATTACCTGGGCATGGTGGTGCGTGCCTGAAGTCCCAGCTACTTGGGAGGCTGAGGCAGGAGAATTGCTTAAACCCAGGAGGCGGAGGTTGCAGTGAGCTGAGATTGTGCCACTGCACCCCAGCTTGGTGACAGAGCGAGACTCCGTCTCAAAAAAAAAAAAAAAAAAAAAACAAAGGCCAAACAGAGTCCCCTTCACGCTCTACACACACCATATTTTTTTCCATCTACATTTATAGTTCCTTCTTCCTTGGGACCACTGCACTTTCTGTTGCTTTGTTTGAAAAAAAAAAAAAAAAATCTCAGACCAGGCATGGTGGCTTATGCCTGTAATCCTAGAACTTTGGGAGGCCAAGGCAGGCGGATGGCTTGAGTCCAGGAGTTCGAGACCAGCCTGGGTAAGATGACAAGACCCCATTTGTACAAAAAATTTTGAAAATTAGCAGGTTGTGGTGGCACATGCCTGTAGTCCGAGCTACTTGGGAGGCTGAGGCAGGAGGATCGCCAGAGCCCTGGAATTCAAGACGGCACTGAGCTATGATTGTGTCACTGCACTCCCTCCTGGGTGACAGAGACACCAACTCTAAAAAATTTTTAAAAAAGAAAGTCTGACTCTCATTTGCTAAGATGTTCTTTACATCCAAACTTTTGCTAGAATTGAGTTGCTTACTTTGTCATCCTGCTGAAAACCCCTCAGCCTGTGGATTTCTATAGTCTCCTGTGGTCCAGTGCTTTTTGTTTTCTTAGAGCTTTTTGCCATCCTTCATTTAGGAGTGAGTGGAGGAAGGGAAAAAATGGTATGGAAATAAAGGTACATCTTAGTTAATCACTGCCACTTTTCCGTTTTTGTTGTTGTTGTTTTGTTTTATTAAGGTGGGGCTAGATTATTTAATATGGCTATCCTGTAGTTAGAGGCAAGGCACTGTAATCATCTGGGTTCTGATCTCAGTTCCACCACATTCTAGATACGTGACCTAGGCCAGAACATCTCTCATAGCTTAGTTTTGTCATTTTAAGAAATGGGAAACAGCTGGATGTGGTAGCGCACACCTGTAATCCCAGCACTTTGGGAGGTCGAGGCAGGCAGATCACGAGGTCAGCAGATCAAGACCATCCTGGCTAACATGGTGAAACCCCGTCTCTACTAAAAACACAAAAAATTAGTCGGGCATGGTGGCGGGCGCCTATAGTCCCAGCTACTTGGGAGGCTGAGGCAGGAGAATGGTGTGAACCCAGGAGGAGGAGCTTGCAGTGAACCAAGATCATGCCACTGCACTGCAGCCTGGGCGACAGAGCGAGACTCCATCTCAAAAAAAAAAAAAAAAAAAAAAAGAAATGGGAAATGTTGTCTTACAGATGTTAAGTGTTGAATGAAACAATATATGTGAATAATCTGGTGCGGAGCTTAGTACTCAGGAAGTGCTCAAGAAATGTTGGGTTCTTCCAAAAGCATTTTCTAAATAGAACAGCATTAATTTGTGTACTTATCCAACAAATATGTATCAGTCAACTCCTGTAATGGTAGCTTCTCAGTAGTCTTTTGTCCTGAAGCGCCATTATTTTTTTTATTATTATTATTTTTGACATGGAGTCTCACTCTGTCGCCAGGCTGGATTGCAGTGGTGCCCTCTTGGCGCACTGCAGACTCCGTCTCCTGGGTTCAAGCGATTCTCCTGCCTCAGCCTCCTGAGTAGCTGGGATTACAGGCGCGTGCTACCACGCCTGGCTAATTTTGTATTTTAGTAGAGACAGGGTTTCACCATCTTGGCCAGGCTGGTCTCAAACTCCTGACCTTGTGATCCACCCACCTCGGCCTCCCAAAGTGCTGGGATTACAGGCATGAACCACCATGCCCAGCCTGAAGCTCCATTATTATTAGGGAAAGCCTTTTAAGTTCCAGGCAGCAGGCCAAAAAGTGACTTTTGGAAACATAAATAATTTGTAAGTCAGTATCTGTCATGCTGGAGGCTCTGGAAGATACACCTCTGGATTTAATTTATCCCTGATATTTCTGCCCCTTACTTTTAGCACATAGTATGATCATTTGCATTCTAAACAAAACTAGATCCTAGATGTATGAGTCAGTATTCTCCAGAGAAACAGAACCAATATGCTTTGAGGCTGGCTGGATGGATGGAGATTCATTTTAAGGAATTGGCTCACATGATTATGAAGACTGGGAAATCCAAAATCTATAGGATATGATTGGGTGTGGTGGCTTAAGCCTGTAATCCCAGCACTTTGGGAGGCCAAGGCAGGCAGATCACTTGAGGTCAGGAGTTCAAGACCAGCCTGGCCAAGGTGGTGAAACCCTATCTCTACTGAAAATTAGCTGGGCATGGTGGTGCGCGCCTGTAGTCCCAGCTGCTTGGAAGGCTGAGGCAGGAGAATTGCTTGCGCCTGGGAGGCAGAGGTTGCAGTGAGCTGAGATTGCACCACTGCAGTGGAGCCTGGGTGACAGAGAGATCGTGTCTCAAAAAATAAATAAATGAATAAAAACACAGAATCTGCAGGATGGCTCAGTCAGTTGGAGACCCAAGAAAGTCATACTGCATTTATAGTCTGAAGGTCTGCAGGCCAGACACCTAGTGTAGCCAGTATTCCAGTTCAAGTCCAAAGGCAGGCTGCTGGAGAGTTCTCTCTCGTAGGAGGAAGGCTGGTCTTTTTGTTCTCTTCAGGCCTTCACCTAATTTGATGAGGCACACTCACATTACGGAGGGCAATCTGTTTTACTCCAAGTCTGCCGATGTAAATGTTAATCTCATCCAAAAATAGCCTCCCCGCCCCGCAGACACACCCAGAATATTGTTTGACCAAACAATCTGGGCACCCTGTGGCCCAGCCAAGTTGGCATAAAAATATCACACTAGAATTAATGAAGAACACACTAGAATTAATGAAGAACACAAAACCTAGAGAATCTTGCAATATTGATCATCATTGTATGCCTCTTAATAAAATGACCCCGGGCAATATAAGGAGATCCCAACTCTACAAAAAAGAATTAGCCAGACATGGTGGCACATACCTATGGTCCCAGCTACTTGGGAGGATGAACAGGAGGCTCGCTTGAGCCTGAGACGTTGAGGCTGCCATCAGCTGTGATCATGGCACTGCACTTCAGCCTGGGTGGCAAAGCGAGACACTGTCTAAATAGTAGTAATGCTGTAGCTCTTTCTAAAGTATTTTCACATGCATTATCTCAACTGATCTTCACAGCAGCTCTTGTGAGGTTAGCAGAATAGAGAGATGACTCCATTTGTCAAAAGAGGAAACTAAGACTAGACAGATTTGGAGACTTGCTCAAAGGTCTCACAGCTAGTGAGTGGTAGAGCTACAACTTGCCCAGGTCCTATGACTTCAAGCCCTGGCATTTTGTCCTTGGCTATGCTCTCTGTGACATGTGGGGAATTCTGGAAATAGTTATGAGTGCCTGTGGCTTTTCTTCTTATAACTACTATAATACTGCTCCTTGGAACCATTTTGTGCTAGAAAGTTACCCAAATATATATTGGCAGAACCTAAAGATTTTGTTTTCAGATGACTCTAATGATGCCCTGAGGTTGGTAGAAAGAAAAAACAACAACAACAAGTTAGCAACAGAAGAAGTAATGTCAAAAAGTAATTAGAGCAGGACAAATGGATTGTGCTGCCATGTTCAAGGCTGTTATTTTTGTTGGCAGTGAGGAGGAAGGGCACTAATGCAATGTGACAGATCTGGAGCAAAACCCAGAGCACTGAGCAAACTGCAGAGCCTCCACCAATGGCAAGCTCAAATCACAAGGTTTGACTGAATAATATTTGATATCTCAAAGAGCTGTTTCATGTTTTTAGAAACACTAATTGTTTTAGGGGACCTATTTTCTTGATTTCAGCTTTTGGGAAATAGCCTCATGGTCCTATGAAAGTAGTCAGTGTGTCCTAGGATAACTCCTGTCCCAGCATTCTGTCTCTGCACATTCTCAGGCTGAGCAGGGACATGATGCCCACAGGGATTTTAAGAAAAGATATCTAATATGAAACTAATTGGAGTGGCTGGGTATTACCCATTCAGAGGGAGAATAACATAGAAAAGATGTCTTTTCAGTATTCAGCTTAGTATTAGAAAATTAACCTGAAGAAGGTCAGAAGGTAACATTCTCATCTGTCTGAGGACAGGATGCTTTGGTTTGCTAGCCTAGCTTACCTTTGGCTGTGATTACACTGCTGCTACCATGTACCGGGAAACTGCCACAGCCCTGAAGAACGATAGAACTTTCATAATTTGCCTGGAAGGAAATCTTCGCAAAGAGTAGAGTACATTAACTCTTGCCCCTGTAAGTCACCATACCTTTGAAGTCTCTTACTTATTCTTGCCACCAGTATGGCATGTTAGTTAAGAGCTTATGCCTTAGTACTCCAACATTCCTGAGTTCATATTCTAGCTCTGACCATTACTAGCTGTTTGACTTTGGGCAACTTAAACTCTGAGCCTTAACTCTGAAATGGGAATAATAAACTTACATTCAGACTTAGGAGACTGTGGTGAGGTGATACATGTAAAACAGTTAACACTGGTGCCAGGCACAAAGTGAGGGCTCAATAAGGGTAGAAGAAAAAGTGTGGAGAAGGGAGAGGAGGCTTATGTTGTCTGTCAAACAGATGTTAGTGGGTGGTTAGACATCCATTCTTCTTTAACTTTCTGGTCTAAGCAGAGATAAGTAGTTTTTCCCTCAAGACCCCATATAGTACAGCTGAGGTAGGGCTAGAACGGCTAAAACAGGTTTTCCTCACTAAATATTCAGGGGTTAGGAAGGAGAAATTAAGACAGGATATTATGATTCTAAATAATTGGACTCAGGCTGGGTGTGGTGGCCCATGCCTATAATCCCAGCACTTTGGGAGGCCTAGGTAGGAGCATCACAGGAGCCTGGAAGACCAGAAGACCAGCCTGGGCAACAGAGTGAGACCACATCTCTTTAAAAAAAAAAAAAAATCAGCCAGGCATGGTGGCTCGTGCCTGTAGTCCCAGCTAGTCAGGAATCTGAGGTGGGAGGATCTCGAGCCCTGGAGTTCAAGGCTTCAGTGAACTGTGGTCATGTCACTTACTTCAGACTAGGTGACAGAACAAGACCTTGTCTCAAATAATAAATAATTATAATAATAATAATTGGACTCGAAAGACATATGCCATCCTCTCAGTCCTCTGAAAGGAATCTCCTTTCCTTCCTATCTCTTTACTTGCCTGAATGGCCCCGTTTCCCCCAAACCCTCTGAAAACTCAGAACTGTCCAAAGATCAAGTATTGACACCTTGCCATCATATCCCTACCTTCCTTCAAGTCACTTCATTTTGACAACTTCCCTTTCTTGTCATGCCAACCTCTGCAGAGGGCTGGCTGATAAGAGAGGCAGAGATAATCCTGCCAACCCGTACAGGGATAGACCTCTTGTTTGGCACACGGTGGAGGGAAATACATTTCTGGATCTTTAGTAGTTTTGCCTGGCCCTGGGTTCATAGCCTCTTTGTTATGATTCTGTAGTTTTATTATATTGTGAGTCTTCTGAGGGACCCCAACAACCATGGGTTTGTAGACCGTTTTCCAAGGTCTGTTTCTCTCTGCAAAATCCCTTTTTCAAATGTAACCCACTCAGACATTGTGCCCTGCTCGTGCAGGATCTACACTTCTATGAGAAGTTCATTCCTCCACCCCCATTGAAGCCAGACTTGAGCTCAATTTCCTTTTTTTTTTTAAAGGTTTAAGGTTTTCCAGTGTTTTTGTTGCTCTACTTGGAATCCCAAAACCTGTTTCTTTATGGCTTGTGAGCTTTTCCTGATAGTCTTTATCCTCTGTAGCTGCCCAAATCCTGAAAAAATATATCAAGTATGAAAACAAAAGGCCCAAATACATTGTCGTGGTTCAGTATTTGTAGTTTGCTTAACTTTTATTTTATATGACAGCTATTTCTAAAACATTTCTCCTCAGAGAATGTGATTAGGTAGTTATTTCAACTAGGCATCAGGATTTGACACAAAGTGTTTCAATTAACAACTCAAAAGCCGTCATCTTTTTAGCAGTGAGCAACAGAAAATGCCAGAGAAACTTTGCTGTTTTGCCTGTCTGAATGTATTTTTCCATCTGGAAAATGGGATTTAGGGAGAACACCAATGTTGTCAACCCAGTTTAGTGTGAAGGACATGGGATATTACACACAGAACCAATTCTTTCTTGTTGCAGTTGTGTAAACCCTAGTCAATGTAGACTGGAGAAAAGTGTGGGGAATATTGGTTGGTCATGCCAGGCTTTTGTTTTTTTCTCACTCTGTCACCCAAGCTGGAGTGCGGTGGTGTGATCTCAGCTCACTGCAACCTCTGCCTCCAGGCTCAAGCGATCCTCCCACCTCAGCCTCTGAAGTAGCTGGGACCACAGGTGCATGCCACCATGCCCGGCTCATTTTTTTGTATTTTTGCTAGAGAAGGGGTTTCACAATGTTTCCCAGGCTGGTTTCAAACTCCTGGGCTCAAGAGCTCAGCCCACCTCGGCCTCCCAAAGTGCTGAGATTACAGGCATGAGCCACCACGCTCGGCTGTTATTTTCTTGGTTTCTTGCCTGGTGCTGGGAATGCCTGTGGCTTTTTAGCAAAATGATTGCCAAAAATTAACCACCTTCCACCCCTACCCCGTCAAAAACATTTCTTTGTGGCTTATGGCTTAGGTTTTATCTCTTGTCACTTCTCTGCAGTTTTTCTGTACAAAATGAAATGCTAGATTCATTTACAGTATGTTCAAATTAAACTTTTAAAATTTGCAATTATTTTCATATTAGTAAGAAGTATTTCCTTTTCCTTTTTTTTTTTTTTTTGAGACAAGGTCTTACTCTGTCACCCAGGCTCTAGTCCAGTGGTATCGGTCACAGCTCACTGTAGCTTCAACCGCCTTGGCTGAGGTGATACTCCCACCTTATCCTCCTAAGTTACTGGGACTACAGGCTTGCACCCCCCCCCCCCCCCCCTTTTTTTTTTTTTTTTTTTTTTTTTTAAGAGATTGGGTCTCACTGTGTCCTAGGCTCGTCTCAAACTCGAGGACTTAAGCGATCCATCTCGGCCTCCCAATGTGCTGAGGTTATAGGTGTGAGCCACCACTCCAAGCCTAATAAGCATTTCTTGAATCCCCAATGTATGCTAAGCATTTTTTGAGCTACTGAAAAGGAAGTTTCTTCTTGTATCAGGGAATTTATTCATATCCATAATGATGTGACTTTTAGCCAGACTGTGTAAGGAACAAAAAGCATGTTTTATGTCAGATTTCTTAAGTGTACATTTGTTCAAAAGTTAAAGAATTTTAAAAGGAGTATACTTTGCAGGCAAAGCCCCTGGTCATCAGTATGCTTGTGAGCACTGTTTGGTTATTACCCCTGGAATCTTGAAGTCTTGGTACATTTTTACCACTGTATCTATTGAGTTAGTTGTGTTTCGATCTGGGCTCTGGGTGCTTTACTTGTTAGCAGTAGCTGTGGCCTAATCTGGACTTCATTTTTCTTTTTTCTCCGAAGAGCATGGTCCCTACTCTGTCTACTTCACATGATACTTCTGAGGATCAAATAGAGAAATGCAATTAAAGCCCCTCCCAAGGGTAGAGCATTATAGGAGTGTAAAATAGGCCTGATTTGTAAGGATGTATCTTCTTCTTTTTTTTTTTTTGGAGACGGAGTCTCGCTCTGTCACCCAGGCTGGAGTGCAGTGGCGTGATCTTAGCTCACTGCAAGCTCTGCCTCCCAGGTTCATGCCATTCTCCTGCCTCAGCCTCCCGAGTAGCTGGGACTACCACCACCATGCCTGGCTAATTTTTTGTATTTTCAGTAGAGATGGGGTTTCACCGTATTAGCCAGGATGGTCTTGATCTCCTGACCTCGTGATCTGCCCGCCTCGGCCTCCCAAAGTGCTGGGATTACAGGCGTGAGCCACCACACCTGGCCAAGGATGTATCTTCTTAAACCTTTTTTTTTTTTTTAAACAATGAGACATGTTTCACATATCATATAATTTGCTCTGTACAATTCAGTGATGTTTGGTATATTTATCAAGTTTTGCAGCCATTACCACAAATCAGTTTTAGAACATTTTCATCATCTTAATAAGAACCTTTCTGCCCTTTTACTGTTAAACTCAGCAATCCTTAATCCTACTGTCTCTATAGATTTGTCTTTTCTGGACATGTCATATAAATTGAATTATACCATATGTATTATCTATGTCTTGCTGCTTTCATGTAGCATGGTGGTTTTGAAGTTTGTCCGTGCCATAGCACTTGAGTAGTTAGTTCCTTTTTGTGCTGAATATATTCCAGTGTATGGATATGCCATACATTTTATCTATCCATTCACCAGTTGATGAGCATTTGTGAATAATGCTACTATGAACATTCACATGCAAGTCTTTGGACATGTATTTTCATTTCTCTTGGGTGTAAGGGTATATCTTTTAATTATAAAAGTACTTCATGCCTATTCTGAAAAATTCTTTATTTACAGAAGTATAAAACTTGGTAAATCAAAGTTACCTCCTTAATTCAACTTCCCAGAGGTAGTGATGTTAATAATAATCATTATCATCTTCTGAGTCTTCTGAGCATTTGCAGGTACCTTATTTATATATATATTCAGTTATTTTTATATATTTATATAAAACAAATGACTTTGAATTTTCTTTTTTTTTTTTTTTAAGACAAAGTTTTGCTCTTGTTGCCCAGGCTGGAGTGCAGTGGCGCAATCTCGGCTCACTGCAACCTCTGCCTCCCAAGTTCAAACGATTCTTCTGCCTCAGCCTCCCAAGTAGCTGGGATTACAGGCATGTACCACCATGCTCGGCTAATTTTGTATTTTTAGTAGAGACAGGGTTTCATCATATTGGTCAGGCTGGTCTCAAACTCCTGGCCTCAGGTGATCCACCTGCCTCAGCCTCCCAAAGTGTTGGGATTACAGGCGTGAGCCATCTCGGCCAGCCAATAAAATAAATGAATTGAATTTTCATCATAATCCTTTGAAGGCAATATGTGTCCCCCTCCCCATTTTACAGATAAGAAAACTGAATTTGAGGATGAAGTGTAAAGTCACACTTCATACTTCTAGTAAGCAGCAGGGCCAAAATTGAAACCTGGGCAGTCTGATGTATACTCTGGCTCTACACTTTCCAAACATGCAGTCTTTTTTAAAAAAAGTAAAAATTATAGTCCAGGCTCATGCCTGTAATCCCAGCACTTTGGGAGGCCAAGGTGGGCAGATTGCTTGAGCTCAGGAGTTTGAGTGAGCCTGGGCAACGCGGTGAAACACTGTCTCTACAGAAATACAAAAATTAGTCAGGTGTGGTGGCAGGTGCCTGTAGTCCCAACTACTTGGTAGGCCAAGGCAGGAGGATCACTTGAGTCCAGGAGGCGGAGGTTGCATTGAGCCAAGATCGCGCCACTGCACTCCAGCCTGGGCGACAGAGGGAGACACTGTCTCAAAAAAACATTTTTTTTAATTAAAATTACTTACTTAATTGTGTAGCTTGTTTTATTTCACCTAGTTTGTGTTAGAGATTGTTCCATGATAGGATTCATAGATCTGTCTCATTGTTTTAACGAATGGTTGCATTAATAGATATGCCAGGATTTGTTTCATTCATCTTTTGTTAGTGGGAATTGGATTGTTTTTATTTGTTCTCTATTAAGAACAGGGCTGCAGTGAATATCCTGGTATAATACTTTGCTTACTTATGGCATTACTTTTGTAGCATAAAACCCTAGAAGTGGAATTTCTAGGTGAAAGAGTTTATCCATTTGAATCTTGGTGCTGCTAAATTCATCATCCCCCAAATGGTGGTAAATACTGCCCCGACCCCTACCCTTCTACCACCTCAATTCTGCAATCAGGGTATAAGAGAGCCTACTTTTGTACTCTCACTAATGCTGTATTATTTATTATGACTGTAGTGTGGGCTGTGATATGGATCATATAAATGTTCCAGGGAGAAGTTAGCATTATCAGTGGCAGTGAACAAACGGTAAATAATTGTTGTGTCTGGCCTCTTGATAGGTAAGGATGTGGTATTTCCCTAGACCCTCAAGAGCTGAAATATTGAGTGGCCCAAACTTTAGTTCAGATTAATTTAGGATGACTTACTTGGTTAATGATCTAAAGTGAACACTGTTGGAGACATTTTAACCACAGTGATTTCTGTTTTCTTTGACCTGTAACCTAACTGCTCTGGGCTCGTGGTTACCTTTCTTTTTCCTTTTTTCTATTTTTTTTATTTTTTGAGATAGAGTCTCACTCTGTTGCCCGGGCTGGAGTGCAGTGGTGCAGTCTCGGCTCAATACACCCTCCGCCTCCCGGGTTCAAGCAATTCTCCTGCCGCAGCCTCCTGAGTAGCTGGGATTACGGGCACATGACACCATGCCCATCTAATTTTTTGCATTTTTAGTAGAGATGGGGTTTCATTATGTTGGCCAGGGTGGTCTCGAACTTTTGTCCTCAAGTGATCTGCCTGCCTCAGCCTCCCAAAGTGCTGGGATAACAAGTGTGAGCCACCTACCCAGCCATGGTTACCTTTCAACTCATTGCTGCCTACAGTATCCTTCCCTTGCCACCAGCTCAATTTAAAATGAAGCCAAGAAAAGGGAATGAGAAACCAGACATTTGTGATGGATATGTAGGTTTGCCCTTTCCATTCTGTCTTTCAACAGAAACTGCCAAAACGAGGCCAGCAGCATAATGCATCCCCTGCTTAGTCTCCCCAGGGGTAGGGCTTCAGTAATCTTTGTTGCTTGGCAAGATTCTAGTTGATAAAGGTTTGGCATGACCAGCATATATATCTGTATATATACCTGTATATATAGCTGTTTAAAAGGAGGTGACTTTTTTATCTTGGTGCCAGTTAAGGAATCAAGGACACTGAGTGTTAGGTGTTGCTAGTTGTGGATAATCCCAGTTATCTTGCAGGAACGAGGGCCTGCCATACCTCCCAAATTTTGGTAGCCCTGGTTAGCATGTTCTGTGGATTTTGCCTTTGTCTTCTGATCACTTTTCTTCACTCCCCAGGCTTAGTGTCTGCATCCTGAGGCTCTGTTGGTCTGGGGGATGCTGCCCTCTGCTGGTGGATGCTGCCCTCTGCTGGTGGATGCTGCCCTCTGCTGGTGGACACCCACAGCGGTTCGGATGGGTCCAGTCACTAGGGGAACTGACAAAGCTGTAGGGAGCCAGTCATAAAGCTTTCTATAGTTTCCAACTTCATAACCCAGCCCTAAGACTTTTTCCTTTGAAAATAACTCAACAGACATTAGAAAAGATACAAGTACAGAAACTTGCACTGTAGCATTATTTGTAGTGGCAAAATAATAACTCCTAGATGTCCTGTGCTAGCTAATTGTGTTTCCATTCAGTTGACTCGCTTACAGCTGCTGAAATTGACTATATAAAATACAAAAATAGAATGAAAATATTTACCACAAAACAAAAACCAGGCAGAATATACCAATTGCAGCCATTGAAGAGATATCTTATGTAGGATAAGGGCCACCCTGGAATCTTCAAAACTAGTTCTCAAAACTGGAGTGATTTCCTTTGATGTTATGTGGTGCTAATAAACAATGGGAGGGAGGAACTAGCTGAATGATTGGGAGCCTGGCTGAAATCTAGAATGAGTGACTTGCAGATTACCTGGGTGAAGTCTAAAAGTCTGGTTTCTAATCTCGTTACCATCTCTCCATCTTGGCTCTTCCTCTACTGATCAGTATTGAGGTTTCTTCTGACTTTTTAAAATTGTAATAAATGTGCCTTATACATACATTTTTGTGAACAATGTGTATCTCTAAGATGGAGAAAAGTGGGATTCTTGGGTCACAGAGCATGTGTAGTTTAAATGTTGGTAGATCCTGAAAGTTGTTTTCAAGTTGTACATCCACCACCAGCATTGTATGCGCATACCCATTTCTTCAAAACTTCACCACTGAAATATATCACTATTTTTAATTGTTTGCCAATCTGATGAGAAATGGTTTATAATGGTTGCTTTACTTTGAGTTTTTATTGTTACTCATTCTAATCATATTAGGGCATCTTTGCTTGGTCATATTCTTTGTCCATTGGGTAGTTTGCTTGTCTTTTTCCTACTGATTTTTAGCAACTCTTTATGTTTTGTAAATACTAATATATGTGTGTGTATAAGTATGTATATATATTTTGAGGTCTTTGCCTTTTAGAAGTTAGACCTTTGTATAGATGCAGATCTGATCAGCATTTCTTTAATGATATCTGGATTTCATGTTATGCTTGGTTGTGGGATTGTGATTAATTCTAGTTCTTTTTTTTTTTTTTTTTTTTTTTTTGAGATGGAGTCCCGCTTTGTTGCCCAGGCTAGAGTGCATTGGCACGATCTCGGCTCACTGCAATCTCTGCCTCCCGGGTTCAAGCGATTCTCCTGCATCAGCCAGTGGAGTAGCTTGGAATTACAGGTGTGTGCCACCATGCCTGGCTAATTTTTGTATTTTCAGTAGAGATGGGTTTCACCATGTTGGTTGGCCAGGCTGGTCTTGAACTGCTGGCCTCAAGTGATCTCACGTCGGCTTCCCAAAGTGCTGGGATTACAGGCGTGAGCCACTGCACCTGGCCAATTAGTTATTTTATATCTCAGGAAATTTCTGTTTCGTGAGCTGCCAACAAGTTTTATGGCCAAATAAAACTTGGTTTTAAAACAGAAATGAACTGGGCGTGGTGGCTCATGCCTGTAATCCCAGCATTTTGTGAGGCCGAGGCGGGCAGATCACCTGAGGTCAGGAGTTCAAGACCAGCCTGACCAACATGGTGAAACCCCGTCTCTACTAAAAATACAGAAAATTAGCTGGGCATGGTGGCGCACACCTTTAGTCTCAGCTACTTGAGAGGCTGAGGCATGAGAATCGCTTGAATCCAGCAGGCGAAGGTTGCAGTGAGCCGAGATTGTGCCACTGCCCTCCAGCCTGTGCTACAGAGCAAGACTCTGTCTCAAAAAAAAACAAAACAAAAAACAAACAAACAAAAAAAAACAAAGATTGTACAAGTACTAAGTGGCAAAGTTTTTCTGGCTCCAAGCATTCTGGCTACTGCTCTTTTTAATTGTCTGAATTGCAGGAACATGTAAATTTTGAC
The DNA here is from genome assembly GCF_001698545.2 of Rhinopithecus bieti. Lineage (NCBI taxonomy): Eukaryota > Metazoa > Chordata > Mammalia > Primates > Cercopithecidae > Rhinopithecus > Rhinopithecus bieti. The sequence goes on from NW_016806112.1 coordinate 2,446,721, forward strand.
CTGTAATCAGTCCCTTGTTCAGCTCATTGACAAAAGCCTTGTGGGCTCAGTGTCTGCTTACCAAGTTTTGCATCATTCTGGGGAAAAAAAAAAACCAAAACCCTTATTATATTTCACAAGGATTTGTTAGGTGCTTTGTGGGAGAATGGAGAAAGTTGGAAGGTTGGGATAATTAGAATTATGAAACAGTTGAAATAAATACTGTGTTGCTACTGATTTTAATAACCTTTGCTAGTTTCTAGTGTTTGACCTCTATAGAATTCACCATATACACATGCAGGATTTTAAAGGTGCTATATGGGCCTTTAAGAGACCAGGATTTTACCTCTCAGTTTTGTACCTGGTACCCACACTGGAACACCAACTATATGTGCCTACTCCACTTTCCTCTTGGAGGCCTATTATCATTTTGCTGAGTGTTGATTTTCAAATCATTATGACTAGTTGTGAAGCACTTACTGTAAAAAGCATCCTACCCTTTTGTTTATCTTTTAATTAGGGCTTTATAATGATGGAATTACATTCTATGCAGTTTTTAATGTCTTAGCCTGGAAGTTCAGCAATTTCTTTTTATGCTGCATTCATCTGAGAATTCTCAAAGTTACTTGATAAAGGATCTAAGCTCTCCAACTTTGTATTAACTTGATCTGAATAGAAACATTCAGTGGAATCCAAGTATCTTATTTGTGTGAAAAGTGAACTTCACCAGGACTGAGTGAACACCATTTAAAGAGTAATACCAGGCTTTGAATCCACAGTTGTATCACTGGGACCAAAAGGGCAAATAAGATTGTGAAGAGCCATTTTTCCAGGAATAGGCTTGCAAGGTGGTCTTTAATGCATTTGAGTGTCGCTTGCAAGGAAGAAAGACATGTTAAATGGGAATGTCTGTTTGGGCAGAGTTGTAGAGACTTGAAAAGCACCAAGAAAAAAAGAGAAAATTTCATTGTGGTAGCCAGTTCATTGAGGAGGGGTTATGATGATATTATCTTTACAGTCATTTTTGTGCCAAGCTGATTTACAAAGGGAATTTTTGCATATAGTGGTGGACTTTTGTCTATGTCAAGATGAGCCTAAGACAGAGTATATTTTTAGGATCTATTCTCTCAACCCGTTGGACTTGCCTCTCTGGCTGCTGACTTATCCATCTCTCATGCCACAAACCTGCCATCACCACCTGTCTTAGATTCTATCATTTATAGATTGAATAGGACAAACAGCTAATCTGATAAGTGAATCAGTGCTCTTAGAATACCTGAGGGCCAGTTGTTGGGGGATATATACATGCTAATTAGGACCTTCAGGAAATAAATTCTCTAACTTTGAAAGTTTTTCATTCTGGCTGGTGGAGAAAAAAACTATTCTTGGCCCTATGTGAGCCCCAGAATTGTTCCCTCTGCTCCTTTGGGATGATTCTTTCCCCAGATTTGGGTAGTTTTTGTCTTACATGTGCGCTGATCAGTCCTCAGCTGAAGACTTGGAGGACCCCTCTGTAGATTTCAGCTGTGCTCTCTCTGCGTAGCCCTCCCCCTGCTAGCCCTCTTATTTGTGAACTCCAGCTGCCCTGGCCTCCTGGACTCCCCGCTTCTAATCCTCAACTCCTGGGACCATTGAGCTCTACCTGGGTTCTCCCTTCCTGTGCTCTAGGCTGGAAATTCAGGGCTTCGGTGGGTATTTGTAGGACTTCCCTTGTTTGTTCTCTCTCTCTCTGGAGTCACTGTCTTTTGCCGCCTGAAGTCCAGTACCTGAAAAACATTGTTTTATATGGTTTGTCTAGCTCCGTACTTACCCCAGTCAGGTAGCCAAATCTGGTTCCCATTACTCCATCTTGGCTAGAGTGGCAGAAGTCCATCTGTAAATTTTATGTACTTTTAAATATATGTTTTTGTAAATGAGATCAAACTGATTCTTTTCATTAACAAGATATTATAGACTTATTTACATGCCAGTAATATTCTTTGTATTATACAGATTTATTAGCCATCCCCCTATTGATTGCAGAGGTTGAGTTTTTCTTTTAATTTGTATTCGCTTGTTTATTTTTTGTTTTGTTTGAGATGGAGTCTTGCCCTGTCACCCAGGCTGGAGTGCAAGTGGCTTGCTCACGGCTTAGTGCAGCCTCAACCTCCCAGGCTCAAGCGATCCTCCCACCTCAGCCTCCCTAGTAGCTTGGACTACAGCTATGTGGCACCATGCCTGGCTAATTTTTGTGTTTTTTATTTTTATTTATTTCTTTAGAGACAGTCTTGTCATGTTGCCCAGGCTGGTCTCAAACTTCTGGGCTCAAGCAGTCTGCCCACCTTGGCCTTCAAAAGTGGTGGTATTATAGGCATGAGCCACTGTACCAGGCCTTAATTTAAAATTTTTTTTTTTAATTTTTATTTTAGAGGCAGGGTCTTGCTCTCTTGCCCAGGCTGGAGTGCAGTAGCAACTTATTAGCTCACTGCAGCATCAAACTTCTGGGCTCAATTGATCCTTTCCAAATAGATGGGACTACAGATATGGGCCACCACACCCAGCTGATTTTTAAATTTTTTGTAGAGATAGGGTCTCACCATGTTGGCCAGGCTGGTCTCAAACTCCTGGCCTCAAGCGATCCTTCCTCTTCAGCCTCCCAAAGGCTGGGATTAAAGGTATAAACCACCATTCCTGGCTTTGAATTTTGAAATTTATTTAGCTACTATATACAGTACTGCCATGAATATCTTCTCACTGCTGCACAAGTACTTCCGTAGGGTACATTCCTAGAATTAGAATTGCTATAGTAAATGGCGTGGGCATTTTAAAGCATGGGCTTGGCTTTAATAAATAATGCCAAAAATAACCTCTCAAAATGTTATACCAATTTGTATAATGGTTGTGTGATTGAAGATGCTAAAAAAAGAAAGAAAAACCCAAACTACTACTTTGCATTGACATTGATAGGATATATGGGGGTTTACCTTACCCACAGTACAAGAGTTGTGACTGAAATTGGATCATTTTTAAGGGTATAGTTCCTTGGCATGCAAATTCTTAGATTGGTGTGATTTGCAACTGGCCCATCTGCTAACACAGTTAACTGAGAAGAGGGGAGTATCTATGAGGTTCCTTTGCATAATGCTGAGATGTGCGCTCCCCTGCTTACGTTCCTGGTACTCGTCCCTTTAGCTGCAGTGCCGTTTAAGTCCTGCAGAGATGCTGGCGTATCTGTCCAAGCAGGCTTATCAAGAAGGGATGCTTGAAGAAGTCCCAGGGAAGCATTTTCTAGAAGTCATTGGTCTCCTCTCAGTCCTTCAACTATTTTTTTCTCTGCTTTCCACACTGATTTGTCCTTACACATCTGAGCCCAGGGTCAGTTCTATGGAGAGTAAATCTTGTCTTTTGTTCCAAATGAAGGTTGGTCCTGGGAATCTGGGACTATGAGAGTGAGGGGCAGAAGAGAAGAGTGGTTCAAGTCAGCAGTGAAAACCTATCCTTTGTTACTTGACATCTGCTTTAAATTCCTTGTTTAATTTTATTTGGAAACCTTATCAAAAAGCACAAGGTTCTGGGACACAAGGAGCTAACAGTATAGCTGCACAGCTCAGCTATCACTTCCTCTGGGAAACCCTTCCAGACATTCATCAGATACATATTAGGTTCCAAGAAAATAGTGGTGAGCTACTGGCAACCCCAGCTAAGACAGGCACCTCTTCTCTGAACACACCTTGTATTTTGTCCCTCTTCTAAGATAGATATCATTATCCCTAACACTGGCTTGAACTCTTGAAGGACAAGATCTTGCCTCATTCATCTTGACCTACCCATCCCCAGCTTAGCACAGAATGGGAATGGCTCAGTGTTGACCTGCTCTGAATGCTGAATTCATTCTCTCTCTCTCTCTCTCTCTCTCTCTCTCTCTCTCTCTCTCTTTAAGACAGGGTCTCTGTTGTGCAGGCTGGAGCACAGTGGCGTAATCACGACTCATTGGAGCTTCGACCTCCTAGGCTCAAGTGATCCTCCCACCTCAGCTCCCCAAGTAGCTAGGACTACAGGCATGTGCCACCATGCCCAGCTGATTTTTTTTATTTTAATTTTTAATTTTTTTAGAAATGGGTGTCCCACTATATTGCCCAGGCTGGTCTCAAACTTCTGGCCTCAAGCAATCCTCTTGCCTCAGCCTCCCAAAGTGTTAGGATCAGAGGTGTGAACCACTGTGTCCAGCCTTAAATTGTCTCTAATTTTGGAGCAAAGAATGGAGAGTAGTCTTTGATGGCTCCTCTGGGAGATCTCTTCCCTACGGATGTCTGAGCAAGCACTCTGTCTCACTAGTGGGCTTGAAAACAGAGATTCTTGTGGAGAATCTGACTCATGGTCCTGGAAGTAAGGAAAATAATAACTACTGCTAGGTTTGCTGGGCCTATGATAAGTACTTTACTGATAATGATAAGTATTTTACATACATTCTCAACCAAAATGGCCTGATCCGATTTTTTTTTTTTTTTTTTTGGTAAGGGAAGTGGAGGCTCACAGAAACTTACTGTATCTTACTGTGGGACACTGAACATGTTTAACTCCAAAGCCCACTGTACCTGCCTCCTCCTTCCCCACAGTAAGTTTTGAAGAAGGCTAAACTACTGAATGGGTCAGGAAAAAGATACTTCCAGGTAATATCTTTAAATAGCACTCCAACCTGAGATTCAGAAAGGAAAGTTATTTGGGGTCGAAAGCACCTCTTCCCTCAGCTTGGTGTATTGAACTCTTGAAATACACAATTATAAACACCTGTATGCAAGTAAACTAGAAAATCTGGGAATGGATAAATTCCTGGACACATACACCCTCCCAAGAATGAGCCAGGAAGAAGTTGAATCCCTGAATAGACCAATAATGAGTTCTGAAATTCAGATAGTAATAAATAGCCTTCCAACCAAAAAAAAGCCCAGGGCCAGACAGATTTACAGCTGAATTCTACCAGAGGTACAAAGAGGAGCTGGTACCATTTCTTCTTAAACTATTCCAAACAATTGAAAAGGGGGAACTCTTCCCTAACTCATTTTATGAGGCCAGCATCCATCCTGATACCAAAACCTGGCAGAGATAAAACAAAAAAGAAAACTTCAGGCCAATATCCCTGATGAACATCAATGCAAAAATCCTCAATAAAATACTGGCAAACTGAATCTAGAAGTACATCAAAAAGGTTATCCATCATGAGCACTTTGGATTCATCCCCAGGATGCAAGGCTGGCTCAACCTACACAAATCAATAAACGTAATTCATCACATAAACAAAACTAAAGACAAAGACCACAGATTCTCCCAAAAGATGCAGAAAAGGCCTTCTATAAAATTCAACATCCCTTCGTGTTAAAAATTTTCAATAAGCTAGGCATTGAAGGAATATACCTCAAAATAATAAGAACCATATATGACAAACCCACAGCCAATATCGTATACTGAATGGGCAAAAGCTGGAAACATTCCCCTTGAAAACTGACACAAGACAGGGATGCCCTCTCTCACCACTCCTATTCAACATGGTATTGGGAGGTCTGGCCAGGAAATCTGTCAAGAGAGAAAGAAAGGTATTCAGCTAGGAAGAGAGGAAGTCAAATTGTCTGTTTTCAGATGACATGATCCTATATCTAAAAAATCCCATCATCTCTGCCCAAAAGCTTCTTAAGCTGATAAGCAACTTCAGCAGTCTCAGGATACAAAATCAGTGTGTAAAAATCACAAGCATTCCTATACACCAACAACAGATAACCACAGAGCCAAGTCATGAATGAGTTCCCATTCAAAATTACTATGAAGAGAATAAAATACCTAGGAATACAGCTAACAAGGGAAGTAAAGGACCTCTTCAAGGAGAACTAAAAACCACTGCTCAAGGAAATCAGAGGGGACACAAACAAATAGAAAAACGTGCCTTGCTCATGGATAGGAAGAATCAATATTGTGAAAATGGCCATACCACCTAAAGTTACTTATAGATTCAGTGCTATTCCCATTAAACTACCATTGACATTCTTCAAAGAATTAGGAAAAACTATTTTAAATTCATATGGAACCAAGAAAGAGCCCATATACCCAATACAATCCTAAGCAAAAAGAACAAAGTTGGAGTCATCAGGCTACCTGACTTCAAACTAGACTACACGGCTACAGTAAGCAAAACAGCATGGTACTGGTACAAAAACAGACACAGAGACCAATGGAACAGGATAGAGAACTCAGAACTAAGACCGCACATCTACAACCATCTCATCTTCAATAAACCTGACAAAATCAAGCAGTGGGGAAAGGATGGATTCCCTGTTTAATAAATGGCGCTGGAAGAACTGACCAGCCATATGCAGAAAATTGAAACTGGACCCCTTCCTTACATCATATACAAAAATCAACTCAAGATGGACTAAAGACTTAAATGTAAAACCCAAAACCATAAAATCCATAGAAGAAAACCTAGGCAGTACCATTCAGGACATAGGCACAGACAGAGATTCCATGATAAAGACAACCAAAAGCAATTGCAACAAAAGCAAAATTTGACAAATGGGATCTAGTTAAACTAAAGAGCTTCTGCACAGCAAAAGAAACTATCATCAGAGTGAACAGACAACCTACAGAATGGGAGAAAATTTTAGCAATCTGTCCATCTGACAAAGGTGTAATCCAGAATCTACAAGGAACTTAAATTTACAAGGAAAAAAACACATTAAAAAGGTGGGCAAAGGACATGAACAGACACTTCCCAAAATAAGACATTTATGTAGCCAACAAACATAGCAGAAAAAGCTCAACATCACTGATCATTAGAGAAATGCAAATCAAATCCATAATGAGATACCATCTCACACCAGTCAGAATGGTGATTATTAAAAAGTCAAGAAACAACATATGCTGGTGAGGCTGCAGAGAAATAGGAATGCTTTTATACTGTTGGTGGGAATATCAGTGAGTTCAACCATTGTGGAAGACGGTGTGTGATTCCTCAAAGACCTAGAACCAGAAATACCATTTGACCCAGCAATCCCATTACTGGGTATATACCCAAAGGAATATAAATGATTTTATTATAAAGTTACANAATTTTAGCAATCTGTCCATCTGACAAAGGTGTAATCCAGAATCTACAAGGAACTTAAATTTACAAGGAAAAAAACACATTAAAAGGTGGGCAAAGGACATGAACAGACACTTCCCAAAATAAGACATTTATGTAGCCAACAAACATAGCAGAAAAGCTCAACATCACTGATCATTAGAGAAATGCAAATCAAATCCATAATGAGATACCATCTCACACCAGTCAGAATGGTGATTATTAAAAGTCAAGAAACAACATATGCTGGTGAGGCTGCAGAGAAATAGGAATGCTTTTATACTGTTGGTGGGAATATCAGTGAGTTCAACCATTGTGGAAGACGGTGTGTGATTCCTCAAAGACCTAGAACCAGAAATACCATTTGACCCAGCAATCCCATTACTGGGTATATACCCAAAGGAATATAAATGATTTTATTATAAAGTTACATGCACACATATGTTCTTTGCAGCCCTGTTCACAATAACAAAGACATAGAATCAACCCAAATGCCCATGAATGATAGACTGGATAAAGAAAATGTGGTACATTACACCATGGAATACTATGCAGCCATAAAAAAGAACAGGATTGTGTCCCTTGCAGCTCCATTATCCTCAGCAAACTAACATAGGAACAGACAAACAAACACTGCATTTTCTCATTTATAAGTAGGAGCTGAACAATGTGAACACACAGACACAGGGAAGGGAACAACATACACTGGGGCCTGTTGGGGGGCGGGGGAGGGAGAACATTAGGAAAAATAACTAAGGGATGCTGGGCTTAATACCTGGGTGATTGGTTGATACATGCAGCAAGTCACCATGGCACACATTTACCTGTGTAACAAACCTGCACATGCTGCACATATACCCTGAAACGTAAAATAAAAATAAAATTTAGAAAGTGCTTTTTTCCTTTTTTAAATTTTGTTTTCTGGTTGTCATTTTTCCCCCTACTAAGCATGAGATTATTTTATTTATTTATTTTTTTTGAGACTGGGTCTTGCTCTGTCTCCTAGACTGGAGTACAATGGCATGATCATGGCTCACTGTAGCCTCGACCTCCTGGGCTCAAGTGATCCTCATGCTTCAGCTTCCCAAGTAACTGGGACTATAGTCGTCTGCCACCATGCCTGGCTGGCTGGCTGGCTAGCTTGCTTATTTATGTATGTATGTATACACAGGGTTACATTATGTTGCCCAGGCTGGTCTTGAACTCCTGGCCTCAAGCGATCATCCTTTAGTGGGACCATCCTCCTAAGTGGCTGGGACCATAGGGATATGCTACCATGCCCAGCTTATTCTATCTTTCTATAAAAGAGAAAATAAAAAGTCCTGAGCTGAGAGAATGGGGCCTGAGTTGCAGTTCCAGGATGTCCAGGAGCAGCATGAAGTTTTATTGTCCCTTGTGCTGGAGTGTGTATCCTAATCTCTGATACCCATTCCCTTTACTCAACATGTTTAAAGGTTAAACTAACAAAAACTTGAGTTCCAAAGTCCAGGATTGAATAATATTTCAGGATTCACCAAAGAGAAAGATGAGTGACTATACACAGAGAGGGAATAGGAACTTAGAAAATAGCAAGGAAGCAGTATCCCCTTTCCTCAGTTTACCAAGCAGTGATAGGTTCCTATTGACAGAAGGTGCCCATGGCCTTTCGGGTCAGATGAGCTGCCAGTGGGCGATGGCACATACCCTGTGTTCTTGGAGTTTGTTAAATTATCTCACTGTCATGTGAACATAGGGTTGTGTTGTTAAAGATAATTTTAGTTGCTTTAAACTGTATACTTATTTATCAATAACCCTGAAGAATCACTGTTCCCATTTAACAGACTTAGGAGAACTGAAGTGCTTTGCCCAAGTTTACAAAATTAATGCATGTTGTATAGTTTCTATTTGATACCAAGTTTGACTCTTAAGTATGTAATTCCAGGCTGCCCCTTATTTTATTTAGCTCCTTCTGTAGAATTATGGATTTCTTGGAAGCCGAGGCCTTTTTTTTTTTTTTAATCCATCAGACATATATCAAGTACCCATTTTTGCTGTGTTCTGTGATAGATTCCAGGAATACAAAAATGAATCAAACCCTGGTCCCTTATTCTTGGAATATTCACAGACCCATGGACACATGGAGGCAGGCCCACAAAGGGATGAAACAGTGGACATTCATAGAATTGGAACCTTTAGGGCAGGGAAGAGTAGGAGAAGATTTCTTAGAAGATGTCATGCCTGAATTTGCTGAGAATTAAATAATTCATGGAAACTAGCCAGGCAGAAATAACACTACATGCAAAGGCGCATTTGGGAAACTGCAAATAGCACTATTTTCTGAGAGCACTGGGAATATAAGAAGGGAGAAGGGAGAGGAAGGCTCTTATGAGGTTGGGAAGGTGCTTTATTCTGAAGGCAGTGAAAGGTTTTAAGTAGAACTGGCATGGTTTTACTTGAGTGTTAGCAGCCAGGATGGAGAACGGATTGCAGGAAGGTGATGCAGAAAAAGCGAAAGGAAAAAGCAAGGAGCAAGCAAGACATACCCATAAAAGAAGCTACTGAAATAAGCCAGATGGGAGATAGTGGTGGCCAAGACTGTGAGAGTGATGACAGAAACAAATAGATGGATTCAAGATTTATTTGTGTGCTTTAATTTTATAAAACAAAATAGAAATACAAAGTAGTATAATGAAGCCATGTACCAGCCTCAACAAACATCATCCAATGGCTAAAACTGTCCCACTCATACTTCCACCCATTCATTTTCCACTTTATTTTGAAGCAAGTATTAAGTATTATTATTTCATTTGTTAATATTGCAGCATGTATCCTTATCCTTTAAAAGTGTGGGGTTTGTTTGGTGTTTTTTTGCTTTTGTTTTTTGAGACAGAGTCGTGCTCTGTTGCCCAGGCTGGAGTGCAGTGGTGCGAGGGTTTTTTGTTTTTAAGAGATAGGGTCTCACTCTCGCTCTGTCATCCAGGCTGGAGTGGCTGGAGTACAGTGTTATGATCACAGCTCAGTGTAACCTAGAACTCCTGGCTCAAGTGATACTCCTACCTCTCAAGTAGCTGGGACTACAGGCACATGCATCACCACACCTGGCAAATTTTTTGTAAAGATGGATCTCACTTTGTTGCCCAGATTAGTCTTCCTAATCTGTAGATTTCTCCTCCATCTTTTTTGCCCTCTAAGTTAAGACACTGGTGGTTTGTCTTGTTGAATTTACCACACCCAGATGTTGCCGATTACATCCTTGTAATGTAGATGAATGTGTTCTTTTGAACTTTGTAGTTCTTTTATTTTAGAAGATGGATATAGAGACTTAGTCAACTTCAAACCTTCAGATCCAACATTTTTGGCAAGACTACTTCATGGGGGTGTTGAGTTCTTCCACCAGAAGATATGTACTGTCTTGTTCTCTCTTTTTGTAATGTAGCAGCATTTGATGATTGGTATCTAGAATCTGTTATTTCACAGTGTTATTCTAATTCCAGTGTGCCTCATTTATTTATCAGCTGGAATGCTTCTATAAAGAAATTTATCCATAGCTGCTTATTACCCTGTGGTATAATTCATCTAGGAAAGGCAAGATAAATACTGATTTTTCCCCTTAATATTTTTTTCATTTTAAAAATTATTATTTTTTTCGAGACAGGGTCTTGCTCTGTCAGTCAGGCTGGAGTGCAGTGACACGATCTCTGCTCACTGCAACCTCTGCCTCCCGGGGCTCAAGAAGCAATCCTCCCATCTCAGCCTCCCTAATTGCTGGGGCCACAGGCGTGCACCACCACACCCAGCTAATTTTTTGTATTTTTGGTAGAGACGGGATTTTGCCATATTGCCCAGACTGGTCTTGAACTCCTGGACTCAAAACGATCCACCCGCCTCAGCCTCCCAAAGAGCTGGGATTACAGGTGTGAACCACTGTGCCCTATTTAATAATTTTTAAGTGATGCTGAAATTATCCCATCTTTTTTTAGTAAATACCTCTTCAGGGTAGCTGATTCAGCTACTTTTGAGGGGGTAGAAAAGACAGGATTTATGACAGGTTGTATGTGGGTGTAGTCAAAGAGGAGGAAGGAGCCATGGAAAGAGTGCCAGGTTTTTGGCTTGGGTGGTTGATGCCTTTCACTGAACAGGGAGCCCAGAAAGAGGAAAAGATTTTTAAAGGAAAACAGGTTTGGACTTGTCTGAGGTGCTTATTGATGGATACATCTAGGTGGAGATGCCCAGGAGGCAGTTGGATATCAGGATGTGAGATTCAGGGGAGCAGTTCCTGACTCTAGGACCTAGGGTAGGGCTCAGTTGCTGAGTGTAGTTGACTCAGATTGGGATTATGTGCGTTGTTTCTTGTCTGATAAAAATAGATTCCTTTGCCATCAGGAGCCAGGTTCTACCCTAAAGAAAGACTGCATAAGCCCCTGTTGTCCTTTTACCTGTGCCTATCCTTAGAGAGTTCAATTTTTAGTAGAGTAGAAAGTGATAGAATTGGTGCAGGTAGGATTGCCACTTGCTGTTTGGAACTGATCTTGTCAGATTTATTACAGCCAATCCCTCAATTAGAGGAGAGCTCTGTGTATAGGTAGGATTTACTGGAGTTGGAATTGGGACTGGGAAAACTCGTTTTGGCTTTGCAGGAATGGCTGGCCTAAGGTGGTCTATTTGTATTCCTGAAGGGTTTTTTTCCCCCCTTTCCTATGTTGCTGCTCTCTGAAGCAACTCCTTTCCTTCCTTCCTTCAGTCAACAAATATTCAAGCACTGGAGATACACTGGTTGGCAAAAATATGAGGCACAGTCCTTGGTCTCATATTTTGGAATCCAGTGACAGATACATATATTATATATGTTAATCAAAAGATCGTCAGCAACATGTGGTTCTTCACTGATGCAGGAACCCAGCAAATGACATACTGATCAGGAACCTTTGACTACCAGTACCAGCCCTTCATTGTTGGAAGATTTAGTCTCAGGTGGCTTCTAAATCAGAAAATGTGTATTTAACAGAGGGCCTGACACATGGGAGACTCTGAAGTAGAGTTTGTCTAGGGGAAAAAACCTTTCGTGAGATAAGATGAAAGAGTTAGAAAATGTGAAAATGAAGCAGAATATGAATGCCCTATTAAGAAGTTCAGCAGAAGAACTGTACCCCACCCACACAACACACACACCTCTCGAGGGGCCAATCTAATTGCTTTAATGTATTATGAAAGCCTTTTATATACTAAACTGAAGACAGCCCTGGGCTTGACTCTTTGGAGTACATGAGATTAATAAGAAAGAATTGTAAAATAAAAATACTACTTGATGAGTAATATCATAGTATATTTTAGGGATCCAGGCAGCGTGGAAGAAGGGTGCGATTTGACTTTGTCTGATTTTAAGTCTGGGAGAATGGAGCCTTAAAATATTTTACAGAGGAGGGGATTTTTAAATTGAGTCCAGTAAGATTAGTAAGTGGGAGTGGAAACTATAAAGAAATAGTGAGAAGAGTTATTCCAGGCAAATAGAATAGCTTAGTATAATATTTGCACTATAAGTAAGTGGGTCAGCATGGCTGGAGTAATGGGTACTTACAGGGAGTGGTGGGAAATGAAGCTGAAGAAGTCAGGAAGAGCTGGGTTATAGAAGGAGGGCCTTAGGAGTGTGGGCCTTTGTACCTTAGGTTCCTGGGAACCACTGATAGGACTCAATGAGATCATGCCACACTCACTGGGGGTATTTTATCTTGCCTTTTCCCAGAGTTCTCACATAGAACTGAGTTCTTTTTGGATAGAAATCTTTTCCTATGTCATCTGACATTATCTCTAGGTCAGGTAGATGGATGTATGGACAAATGAAACAACCAGAGAAGTCAGGGCTGAAACCAGAGTTGGCTTGGAAACAACTAACCTTCAAGTGGTCTGCCTTTACAGCAGCACCAAAGGAGAAAGCCTGTCAATTTACTCTGCCCCAAGTTTGAGACTTGCTTTTTACAACTTTGATCTTTTTTTACTTCAGCGTCACATGTTGCTTAACAGCAGTTTGAGCTGTTGCTGTGTTCAGAGCTAGAGTATTTATTTGCATTAATCTCTGGGCCAATCTGGGTCTTTCTTAATTGAGAAGAAGGTAAACAGTCACAGGATGATTAAGTCCCAACTTGTTTAGACCTCTCAGGAGACACAATAGTTGACTGCATTTATATTTATATGCCCTGTATCTGATTCCTTTGTTTTCTTTTCATTCAAAAAGGACTTATTTATTCATATTATAATCTCTTCTTGATTGGGATACTTTAAAAATTCATGGATAAAATCTTGACTGGGGAATTGCGAGAAATTTTAAATGGAGGAAAAGCTTACCTTTTCCAGGTTCCTCAGTTTGCAGGTAGCAAACTTATCTAATTAAATGTCTTACACATATTTAAATTTCCTGGATTGTCCCAAAATGTCTTTTACAGTTGTTTGGTTCAAATCAGGATCTAAAAGTACATATATTTACAATTGTTTGGTCCAAATCAGGATCTAAAAGTACATATATTGCATTTGGTTGTTAACATGAGGCTGTTCTTTTTTTTGAGGCAGGGTCTTGCTCTGCCGCCCAGGCTGGAGTGGGGTGGCATGATCACAGTTCACTGCAACCTCCCAGGCTCTCAAGCAACCCTTCCACCTCAGTTAGGATAGCTGGGGCTTCAGGCGTGTGCCATCATACTGGCTAATTTTTCACAGAGACAGGGGTCTCACTATGTTTCCTAGGCTGGCCTTGAACTCCTGGACTCAAACGATCCACACACCTCTGCCTCCCAAAGTACTGGGATTACAGGTGTGAGCCACCTTGCTGAGCCTATATAAGCATACTCTATAATAGTTTTGGTTTTCTTTTTTTGTTTTTCTTTGTTGTTGTTGTTGTTGTTGTTGTTGTTGTTTTTTGAGACAGAGTCTCCCTCTGTCGCCCAGGCTGGAGTGCAGTGGCGCGATCTTGGCTCACTGCAAGCTCCGCCTCCCAGGTTCACGCCATTCTCCTGCCTCAGCCTCCTGAGTAGCTGGGACTACAGGTGTCTGCCACCACGCCTGGCTAATTTTTTGTATTTTTAGTGGAGACAGGGTTTCACCATGTTGGCCAGGATGGTCTTGATCTCCTGACCTTGTGATTCTCCCACCTCGGCCTCCCAAAGTATTGGGATTACAAGTGTGAGCCACCGCACCCAGCCAGTCTTTTTGTTTGTTTGTTTGTTTGTTTTGTTTGCTGTTTTGAGACAGAGTCTCACTCTGTCGGCCAAGCTGGAGTGCAGTGGTGCAATCTCGGCTCACTGCAACCTCCGTCTCCGGGGCTCAAACAATTCTCCTGCCTCAGCCTCCCGAGTAGCTGGGATTACAGGCGTGTGCCACCACGCCTGGCTAATTTTTGTATTTTTAGTAGAGATGGGGTTTCACTATGTTGGCCAGGCTGGTCTTGAACTCCTGACCTCAGGTAATCCACCCGCCTTGGCTCCCAAAGTGCTGGGATTACAGGCGTGAGCCACCACGCCCAGCCTTTTTTTTTTTTTTTTTTTTTAAACACACTCTG
>NW_016806112.1:2461650-2490201 GCF_001698545.2 Rhinopithecus bieti
TTTTTTTTTTTTTTTTTTCTTTCACCACAGCCAGTCATATTACTCTTTTACATAGGGTTGGCATTACAGAATCTTTTGAGATCATCTTTAGTCCTTCTCCTTCTTCCTTCAGGTCTTGAAATACCTTTCCTACTTATCTGCCTGTGGAACTTCAAGGTTCAGCTCAAATGTAATGCCCTCTGTGGCACCTCAGTCTATTCTAATGAATTGCTCCTTCATCTTTGTTTCTTTAACACTTTTCTTACCCACTTTAGTTACAGTACTCATAACATCATACAGTCATTTATCTGTTTAGTGTATGTGCACTCCACGTGAGTTAGTATGGAGTGGTGAGAAATAAGGTTGGAGAGGTCAGCAGATGATGAGTGTTTCTAGGGCAAGGATCACGTAATATTATTTTATGTTAACATAGCCAGCATAGTGCCTAGCTAATAGGAGGCACTGCATGAGTGTTTGTAGACCTGGATTTTTAAAACCTGGTTTCTGGAATATTTTATTTTAGTTTGCAACTCTTGAGTTTTTTCCTGAACTATGAATTGTTTCAACCTCCAGGAGTTGAAGGCATAACTGGAAATTGTATCCAAGGATGTTTTTTGTTGCTCTCATTCTTTTTTCACTTTCAGGAGCTTTGCTTCTGATAATATGGACTTCGTTTGACTGTGATTTCATTATTCCTATTTAGGTGAATTAAATTACTCTTTCCCTTGCCATAGGGAATGTCTGTATCAAGGATCTGACAGATGAGAACCAGAGATCTTGGGCTCTTGTTTTTTGTTTTAACCTCTGTAAGTTTAAAAAGGAATTTTAAACATTTGCTGCATGGTCCTGATTTTCTAAAATGAATACAAGTCCCTCTCCTTGAAAATGGTCACCTGGCTTTCACTTTGCATCAGACATTCATTGAAAGGTTCTTAAAAACAAGTAAGGCAGAAATGATTCTAGTGATCATGTGGCCACTAGATTTGCTGTCTTTTGTTTTACCCTGAAGGACTAAATTTACATTACCCCTTCAGCCTCAAAATCTGCAGTCATCTTTGAGAGCGTCTGTTTGAATAAACATATGGGAAATGGTGTTAAGAACATCTCAAAAGAGGCTTTGCCTTTTCCTGTCCTCAAGATACGTGGTTTAGTGGAATACAGGACTAGGATATTTGATTTTCTTCTCTATTGGTCTGATGACTCCTGCCTCTTCCTTTCTTTGAGCTTCAGCTTGTCCATCTTTAAAATGAAAGTGGAAACAACCTCTTGGTGGTTAACTAAGGTTCTGCCATTCATAATTTGGACTCCATGGCCAGACGCAGAGGGAAGGAGCTATGAGTAGTCGCCGAGAGGCCGCGGAGCCAGCGATGACCGACTCAGCCGAGCCGCCGCCGCCGCCGCCGCCGTCGCGCCCTCATGGCGGCTGCCAAGGACACTGAGGAGGACCAGGATACTTCCATTGAGAATGCAGACGAGTCCAACCATGGCCCTCAGTTTGAGCCAATAGTTTCTCTTCCTGAGCAAGAAATTTTAAAACGCTGGAGGAAGATGAGGAAGAACTTTTTTTTTTTTTTTTTTGAGACGATGTATCGCTTTTGTCGCCCAGGCAGGAGTGCAATGGCGCCATCTCTGCTCCTGCCTCAGGCGCCCGCCGCCACACCCAGCTAATTTTTTGTATTTTTAGCAGAGACGGGGTTTCACCATGTTGACGAGGTTGGTCTCAAACTCCTGACCTCAGGTGATCCACCCGCCTCGGCCTCCCAGAGTGCTGGGATTACAGGAGTTAGCCATCGCCCGCGGCCGAAGAGGAACTTTTTAAAATGGGGGCGAAACTGATTTGCCTCAGAGAACGATCTCCCTGAATGGAAGAAGCGAGCCACTGCTGACGTCAAGCTCCTGAAGCACAAGGAGAAAGGGACCACCCACCTCCTCATGAGGAGGGACAAGACCCGGAAGATCTGTGCCAACCGCTGCATCACGCCAATGGTGGAGCTGAAACCCAACGTGGGTAATGACCATGCCTGAGTCTGGAATGACGAGTGCCCCAAGCCAGAGCTGCTGGCCATCCGCTTCCTGAATGCTGAGAATGCACAGAAATTCAAAACAAGGTTTGAAGAATGCAGGAAAGAGATTGGAGAGAAAGAAAAGAAAAGATCGGCCAAAAAAAGATCATTACGAAAAAGTGGCGGAAAAACTAGAAGCTCTTTCGGTGAAGGAGGAGACCAAGGAGGATGCTGAGGAGAAACAATAAATCTTATTATTTTATTTTTTTTCTCTCTTTCCTTTCCTTTTTTTTTTTTTTTTTTTTTTTACCCTGCCCCTCCTTTTGATTTGTTTTATTTGGTTTCATTTTTACAAAGGATGTTATATAAAGAAAATTTAAAAAATAATAACTTGGACTCCATTAGATTTGCCGTATGCAAATGCTGCGTATGTTTGGATTTATCATTTTGTTCATCTACCTTTTTTCCACATTTCAAAGCCAGTGTTAGCGAGTAGAAAATGTTGATTTCCTGTTTTCTCTCTCCTTCCCACTTATAAATTCCAGTAGTTCTGTTAATCTTAAATGACTTTTCTTCTCGCTCTCTTTTTTTTTATTTTTATTTTTAAATAGGGATGAGTCCACTCTGTTGCCCAAGCTGGAGTGCAGTGACTATTCACACGCCATAGTCAGTGCACTGCAGCCTCAAACCCTTGGCTTCAAGCCTTCCTCCTGCCTCA
This sequence comes from Rhinopithecus bieti, assembly GCF_001698545.2. NCBI lineage: Eukaryota > Metazoa > Chordata > Mammalia > Primates > Cercopithecidae > Rhinopithecus > Rhinopithecus bieti. The sequence goes on from NW_016806112.1 coordinate 2,464,351, forward strand.
GCCTCCTGAACAGCTGGGACTACTGGTGTGCACACCCATCCCCAGCTAAACAATCTTACTTGGAGCCGTAATTAAAAATTAGTGTTTAGGCCAGGTGTGGTTGCTCATGCCTGTAATCCCAGCACTTTGGGAGGTTAAGGCAGGTGGATCACTTGAACCCAGGAGTTCAAGACCAGCCTGGGCAACATAGACTCTCATCTCTACAAAACATTTTTACAAATTAGCCAGGCGTGGTGGTGCATGCTTGTAGTCCCCTGTAGTCCCAGCTATGTGGGAGGCTTATGCGGGAGGATCGCTTGAGCCCAGGTGGAGGCTGCAGTGAGCCATGATTGCGCCACTGCACTCCAACCTGTGTGACAGAGCGAAGTCTTGTTTCAAAAAATTAAATAAATAAATAAATAAATAAGATTTAGAGTTCATCTTTTGCATTCACATGGGCAGTGTGGTGTGTGTTCATCTTCTCTTCCCTCTTCCTCCCAGTAGAGTCTATAAAGTGCTCTCAAAAAACTTGTGGGACTGACAGTGCTGAAGAAATGTGGCTCTATATCCAAAGATAAAACTTAATTGTCTCATTAAGTTATGTTAAAGATTTGTTCTCAGCCTTACGGGTGCATCAAGGATTGTTAGTTGGACTCATCTTGAAAATCAAGGTGTCTGCTTCAGTCTTGGTAGCAGAAATTAGACTAATAGCTCCTTATTCATCTTGTCCTCCAAAAGTTGGTACAATAAAGCGCAGAGGCTTACTACACCTCTGTTGTGTACAGATATTTCTAATAAATCCACATCCTTCAGGGAGACAGAGAGCTGCCCTTTAAGTGTTTCCAATTGAGTAGCTTTTTGCTAGTGGACCTTCCCTTTCCATTTTTTCCACCCTCATTCTATTTGTAGTCACTTTACTAAAATCATTTAAGAACTACATTAAATCCACAGGGACTGAGAAGAAAATATTAATCCATGGGGTTGGGGTGGGGGTGGGAAAGCTGGTCAGTGTATTTATGATGGGGTAAAGTGTGTCATGGCAGTGGCAGAATATTTATTTTTAGACAAATTGTAGCCTTTTTCCTCTAAATCACTGGTCACTTTCTCTTTAGGCCCTACTTTGTAAGATGACCCTAATGCCCTCTATTGGTTAGAAAAACCCTCTAGTAATGGTAGTAGCAATATTTGCCATTCAGTTATATGGCTGCTAAGTGGCAGATTCCAGTCCTACTCCAAGAAGGGTCTCCTTTTTCTGGAATACTGCTGTAAAGTGTGCATAGCCTTTAAGTTATTCCTAAAGCTAAATTGGGAGGGGAGATTTCATAGAATGAAACATTTGACACAGTTAAAAAACATTTATCCTCAGGAATCAGTTTCTCTTGGGTCCATTCCACCTTCTTAGTGGAACTTGTGCTTTTATTGTGTCCTGATACTTGAATGTTTAGCTGAATGTTTGACATCATGTGCCATTAGCACGTGGCTCCAATTTGCCAGCCTTTGGGGTACTGTGGTAAGGTATGAGTGTGTATGTGCACACTTGGTGTTACACACTCTGCTGCATGCTGCTGGTGTGGTTCACAAATCAGGGAAGCTATAGCATGAAGATTGTTTAAGATCTTCCGAGTTTTAGGGGAATGAAGCAAGAAGCTTAGTTTGAAGGTGTAAACTTTTGGCTAAGGGTGAGGATGGGGGGTGGTGAAATTAGTAACTTTTGCTTTGTAAAAGGATTTTGCAGACTTAGTTTACTTTCTTCAAACTAATGTGTATAATCAGAGCATTATTTCAAACTAGTATAGATAACCAGAGCATAGAAATGAAGGGCTAGAGTTAAAAGTAAGCCCTGCAAACAACTCTTAGCTCCATGTATTAATTTTCTTAGAGGAATTTGCCTTGTCATTGTTTATTATAATGACAGAAAACAGGGAATCCCACTCCTGCACGTCCCCCATACCCCCCCGAAAAACCCTACATACCTAACATTGAGTTTCCGTTTTGTCTTTCCCTTAGGCCAAAGGTTTTGGCTTTAAATTTTCTAATCCAGTACGGAAGACTATAGCATAGAATAACTCTTGAAAAAAAAAAAAAGAAGAAGAAAAGAAACCCCATATACCAAAACCCTTTTAAATAAATTATTTTTAAATGCTGCCTTTTAATTTTAGAATCTTAGCTTAAAGAAGACTGGAAGAGAATTTCCCATGAAATGGTTCCCATAATAGTTTTCAGAAAGACGTGCTAGGCAGTATTGTTAACTAAAGAAAATAAGTCTATCAGTTCCACTTAGATAACCTTTGGTAATAAACGAACTCCATACACGTTGTGACCTTAGAGCCTGAACTTTGTAATCACATGACCAGCTTGTAAACTGACCTGTGAGGATGACTGTCGTAGTCCCGGCTTAGAGAAATTGACCAAGTGTCGGAAGGGTAGTCATCAAACTGGACTTGTCCTGTAATCTCTGTTTCTTCATGGCTGCAATAGAACTTTTCAACAGACTACAAGAAGCATGAAATGGAGACATGGGAAGGTAAGGAACAGTCTGGGGCCCAAATCTAAGGGTTAGAAATTTTCTTTGAAGGTTTAGAGCAAATAGCCTTGAGGGAGAAGGGAGGCAGTCCACAGACAACAGTTTTTTTGTGTCTTTGCAGAATTCAGCTAGAAAGTTTTCGTGTATGTAGCAAGTGGCTGTAAAATGTTTTGGAATGGAGAAAATAATTGAGAGAGAACTGCAGTGAATTCATTGTTGTGGTTGATGAAGAGCAGAAGAAGGGGGATTCATTTAAATTTTGTAGTGACTTGAAAAAAATTTACGTTTCAGTACGTAGATGAAATTTACATTAAAAATTGTTCTGTTTATTTCTTGACAGAAGTTGTTTATATTTTAAATTCCTTAATCCAGTTCGCTATCTGCCAAAACCTTATTTACTACTGTTAATTATAGATAGAATTGGGGTCATGAGGCCATTGATAAGGCAACCTCATCCTCTGTGGGGGAACTTCTATACTTTACAGTTTGGGATATAAGACTAAGCCATTGCTAATTTCTTTTTAAGTGGGTTGCTTTTAAATGGGTACCTTTTCAGCATGTGTGTGTATGTAATGAATAGTCACTAGTGTTATAACTTGTTTATTTGGGATAGTCTCCTAGTTACGTGAGAAACCCCACTTTTCCATAACTTTATTATTTAGGCCAGGAAAGACAGAGCTGAAGGAACAGATAAAATGGATGAATCTTAGTATTAAAGTTTTGCCATGTTTATAAAGTACAATCTAAGAGTTTGTGAAGAGTTTGATTTTCTTAAAGGCAAGCACTACTGAGAAGAGTTCCCGACTCTTCGAAGCAGTTGATAAATTTCTGGGACTGGCATTAACCCTACGAAATAGCTGGTCCTGGGAAAGCTTCCCAGCCCCTTGCAGCATGGCTAACATCTGCCATAGGCAGCTTTGCAGTTTCATTCTCATTCTGGGGATGCACAAACCAGGAAAGTGGGACCCCCTCTGATAATAGCATTCTTCTTTTTAGTAACCTTGGGCTTCTTTCCTCCCTTACATGTTGTCCCCCAGCACCTTATATACCAGAAGTATTGGTTTTTAGTGTAAGTTAGCAGAAACAAAAGAAAGTTCGTAGAAAATACCAGTTATATGTAAGGCCTGTTATTTATCTTGAATAGCCTCCTCTCCCAATATGCGCAGAAATTCTTTGTTAAACTATCCTGGATATACTAGCTTTTCCAGAAAGGAGTAGTTTAAGAAGTAAGATTTGCTTTGTATCTGTTGGACAGGAGTTTAGGAGCTGGCAGAGTCCCAGAGCAGTAATTACATGAGTTGAGAAGGAATGACTCTGGAGTATTTAGATTTTTTTTTTGACCAGCTTGAGTCTCTTAGTGATATGTAGTCCGCTAGCTCTGAAAGAGAAAAAAGTTTTGCACAGGAAGTTCTCCCCTGGTTCATATTTAAGTTTTGAAACTTCAGTTTTTCTTAGCCATTCAACTGCAGAAAATAACTTATGGTACCAAAACAAGAACTTTCATAAAATAAGGAAATGAATTTAAAATTGTTCACCTGAATCTTTCATTGAAAATTCTAGTAAAGCAAAATGAATTATCCCAGTTGAAGGAGGTTTTGGAAGCTTAAGAGGCAAAATCAACTGCTTACAAAAGAGGTCAGTGAAAATGCTACTGTAAAAAAAGCATTGCCTGGTTTTAGATATTGGGCCCTTGTCCATTTAAATTAACCTTTGTCACAGCTGGGCATACAAATGTTTTGTTTTAGTTCACAGAGGGTTAACTCTATTCAAGCTTTCACTGTGGCAGGCCTGATCTGTGGAGTCATACAATCTGGTCTTTCAGCCCTGCCAGTCGCTAGGCAGGAAGTCTTATTTCTTAAGCTATCTTTCAGAATGGGGGTTGGGATTTGGAGAAAGGTGGGGGAAGGGCTTTGGAGCATCTGTAAGGATCAATAACAGAGAGAGAGAGCCGCAAGAGAGGCCATTGTGCACACTTCAAGATAGATGCAGCCCTTGTGCATGGCCCCTGCCTGGCAGGACAGACACCTAAAACCAAAACAATGACACCGAATGAATTCTCTGTGAAAATTAGATTGCCGCTTAAAGGAGAAAAATACTTGAGGGCCCTTTCAACGTTGGGGAATATTCGCATTCCTCAACTTGCAAAGATTAGGCAACCCCCACTAGAAATAACTCCAAATTGATTTTTTTAAATGCCTTTTGTCCTCATGCTAATACTGTATTGAATTGGAGAGGGTGATCATTTTGGTCTTGGTCACATGCATCAAAGCATTGAGTAAGTAATCTTTTTTTCTTCTCTCTCTCCCCCTCTCTCCTCTCTTCCTCCCTCCCTTTTTCTCTTCTTTTTTATTCTAATGTTTGCTTTACCCTATTGGTTTTGGAGGCATCATTAAGGGAATGAAAAAACTAAGATTTGGTTAGGATTTGAGTAACACATGTGTGAAATCCCTCCCCCAACAGCTGGTATTGGCTCTTGAAACTTCAACTGAGCTAAACAGATGTTCCTAGTGTGTTGTTTTGAGATAATTTAAAACAGACTTATAGTCAAGGACTCAACAAAAATCGTAGATTTGATTTTTAAATGCGCTGAAGTTGTGATATCATACTACATCTTAATGCATATTATATGGGTGTTAAGTAAAAACACCTGAGCTTGGGAAAGTGTGCAATTCCGCCAGTGAAATTGTGATATTTAAAACACTACCAAGTTTGTTATTATTTTACTCCAGCCCAGATTTTCATTTTTCAGATTCCCCTTTCCCAAACGCTGTAGCATTCCTGTTTTACTGTATCCTTTTCCAGAAGACTAAGGCATTAATTCAGTAGGTACTTTTTTGATGCAAATTATTTATGGCAGTTGGAAAGAGTAATGGAGTCATTGCCACCTCTCTTCCACTAAACCTCCAAAGTACTGGTGACAACTGACTGGTAACAGCTGAGAAAAATGGAATCCTAAACGGCCTTAAATAGTCTCCCAACTTGAAATCTTCCAGGAGGAGTAAATGCATAAATGAACTGGGGGTCCATAATGTGGCTTGCAGACAGACAAATGGAATAAGGGGAGGTGGGGAGACCTGCCCTTGAAATTAGCAAGTTTAGTTTATTCTAAGCTTCTTGAGTTGAAAACTGACATAATCTGGACAATTTTGACCTTGGAAAAATACCTGGATGCCTTACACCATCTGGATGTTTTTAACCCATCTGTAATCAGTACCCTTTTGCTGGAGAAAATGATGTACAGGAAGAAAATCTGATTTAATCACCTCAAACAGTACCACCTTGACACAATTGATTCTGCCCCTCTGATGTATTGTAATTCTCCATTAATATTTAAACCAAAGAATTGATTGTTTTAATGGACATTTTCCAGGGATGTACAAATATTGCTAACAAAACTTGGAAGTTCAGTTACCATTTCCGTTGTATTAAAATGGGGTATGAAACCTACCATGACCCTTTTGAACAATGTGGTCTTTAATGTGTATTAGGGGGAGGGCATAGTGAAGGAAAAGCCATAAAAGTCCTCAGGGTTCAAGATGAGGTTGAGATTTTGGCCCATTGCTTTTGTCATTTTCACACACAAACATCACTGCAATCATGTTTGATTTAGCATCCTTAATACAATGAGGTGGGAGAACAAAAGGATATCAGAGGCGCAAGTATGGAAGCCAAACAATCTCCCACCTCACTGCCACCAATTTTTTCACATCATTCTTTTTTTTCTGTTCCCCTGCTACTGGGGTTTCTTTTTAAGCCAAGGAAATTAATCTATTTGCAGGAATCTTCTTTTTGCATGCCTCAGTAGTTTGCTTGGGCAATTGAAAAGCTACATTTCAAATGGTTTTTAGCCATGTGAAAAGTCGTTTCCTAAAACTTGGGGAAAACACTATAATTAGGAAAAATGCATCTACCCATATTTCAAGGTTAAGAGTGGGGCGGGGGGCGGTGTTCCCACTGCACAGCTGTTTTACATATTTTGAAAAGCCTGGTAGATGTAAAGGTCATTGCTAACTCTAACCGGGTCTTGATGCTCACACTGTGATCCAAGGACCTTGCATTAATTAGGATGAGAAGCATGGAAGGTCAGGAGTCAACCGGCTGGTGAGCCTCCGTGGATTGTTAGTGGGACCAATCAGAATTCCTGTAGGATTTTTAAACCATTAAAACAAAAAAACAAAAACTGCTGCTGCTTCTGTTGCCTCTGGATGGATCCCTTGGTCTGTATGGCAAGGACTCATCCCCTGCTGCCCAGATGGCTCATAAAAACTTGGCTACATATATGGCTTTGCTACAGGCTTCCTGGTGTTGGGGAAAGAACCTCATCAGCTTGACTCTGTCACTTGGCCAAGTCACTTGACCTCTATGAACCTCAATTTCCTCATATATGCAACAGAGGATAGTAATACCTATCTCATATGACTGCTATGGGAATTAAATAAGAAAACTGTCAAGAGTGCCCAGAACATGCTTAACATGGCTTGAATTGAAATGAGTTTCAAAGAGGAGCAAATTTAGGGAAATTAAGAAAGAGAATTCTTGGGTGAGCCTGTGGCTGGTGGTGTTTACACTCTAAGGTCTCCGGGGAGTGCCTCCTTTCGGTAGGCAACAATAAGGGAGGGGCTCTTTGGAAATTTAGCCTTGAAAATGCTGTACAACCAGTGTGGCCAGCTGCTGAGGCTTCTAGAACCAATTGCAATGTTAATATGCTATTCCTGTGGTAGTGATAATTAGTCACGAATGGGTCCCTGCAAAATTTGTGGCCTTTTCTCTACAGAAAGTCTTTTACAGTTGTGTTGATTGGAAGAAAATGGAGAGGTGATGGGCTTTAAGGTAACAGAGATGTTAAATCGTAATCAGGAAAAGAGGGGTAATAAAGTTAGTCTTAATTTCCTGTGTTTTGATAGATAAATAGATGCCAAGACAATTGCCATGACCATGTTTAATAGCCCCTTTTCAGGAGCTGTACCATGAAGTAGTGAAGTTGGGAATGTTGTTAGCGTGCTAATCATTGCCTTACTAACTTTGGAGTTGTCAGCCTCTCTGCCTTCTGGGTTCAGGGGTTATATCAATGGCTTACTATTCTAATCTCTGTATATAAAATTATTATGCAGCTAACATTCATCAAGCATTTACTATTTTCTAAGCACTGGGAACAGAGGTGAGTTAGAATTCCTCACCTAAACTGCAGATCTCCTTTTTGAACTAGAAAGGAGGAAAAATAATTTTAATGTTGCTAAACAGATGTTGAATATTCACCACTTAAAAAGTGGAGCTTTTGAGAGTGATTGGGGAGAAGATGAGCTAGCAGCGGGATTTGCTCTCTCTTTGGGGCCGTATATTGATTTGAGGGATTTTGCTTTTGGGTTTTTTTTTTTTTTTTAACTACTTTTGCTAGGTGTTTCTTATGACTTACTTGCTCTTCCAAATGTGTGACTGCAAAATAGAATATTTTAGTATTTTTCTTAATATGGTAAAATTAGAGGCCTGGATTACAATTGGCAAAAATGTAGAGGGAGTCTAAACCTCATTTTTCTGTTTCTCTGTTAGCACCCTATTCACCACTAGCAAAATGTTTTCCTTTCTATGAGGTTTCAGCATGTGGCCTCAGTGTGATGGCTACAGTAGACTAGCTTTGCTTTTTTTTTTTTTTTTTTTTTGGCGGAGTCCTGCTCTGTCACCAGGCTGGAGTACAGTGGTGTGATCTCGGCTCACTGCAATCTCCATCTCCTGGGTTCAGGCGATTCTTCTGCCTCAGTCTCCCGAGTAGCTGGGACTACAGCTGTGCGCCACCATGCCCAGCTGATTTTTGTATTTTTAGTAGAGATGGGGTTTCACCATGTTGGCCAGGATGGTCTCGATCTCTTGACCTCGTGATCTGCCTGCCTCAGCCTCCCAAAGTGGTGGGATTACAGGCGTGAGCCAAGGTGCCCAGCCAACTTTGCTTTTTAAAGGAGTTTATAAGTTATGGATAACTTATTAAGTATCAGATGTATTTATTTATGGTATATTAAATAACCACTGCACAGAAAATGTATGTTTTAGACATTTGAAAAAAGAAAAAAGCAGACACCATTCGAGCATTTAATCTCAAAATGTGCACAAGTCAGTGTAGAAAGAAGAGCAATGCAAATGAACGGCTTGGCAACCTGTAGGTGATAGCCATCAAGTCTTGGCCTTGGTCTTTATTATAAGAGTATGTGGGCCGGGCGCGGTGGCTCAAGCCTGTAATCCCAGCACTTTGGGAGGCTGAGACGGGCGGATCACGAGGTCAGGAGATCAAGACTATCCTGGCTAACATGGTGAAACCCCGTCTCTACTAAATAATACAAAAAACTAGCCGGGCGTGGTGGCGGGCGCCTGTAGTCCCAGCTACTCGGGAGGCTGAGGCAGGAGAATGGCGTGAACCCGGGAGGCGGAGCTTGCAGTGAGCTGAGATCCGGCCACTGCACTCCAGCCCGGGCGGCAAAGCGAGACTCCATCTCAAAAAAAAAAAAAAAAAAGAGTATGTGTACATGCACACTGTCATATGCATTTGTGTGTTTTTGTTTTTAACTTTGCCATGAGGTAGTTGTTAATTGCTGCTGACGAGAAAATCTGCCATCCTCGACTCTTTTATTCCACTGGTAGCAGGAAGAGGGAGAGGTGATTATGTGCCACAGTGAGTGTCTTTTCCTGTCACTGGATATAGTCCGGCCATACCATTGTTTCAACCATGAACCAGTTACTTTAAGAAACCGACCATCACGTTGTACTGGTTTTTTTTTTTGTTTTGTTTTGTTTTGAGACAGAGTCTCATTCTGTCACCCAGGCTGGAGTGCAGTGGCACAAACTCAGCACGATCTTGGCTCACTGCAAGTTCCGCCTCCTGGGTTCAGCCATTCTCCTGCCTCAGCCTCCCCAGTAGCTGGGACTACAGGCGCCCGCCACCATGCCCGGCTAATTTTTTGTGTTTTTTAGTAGAGACGGGGGCTTCACCGTGTTAGCCAGGATGGTGTCGATCTCCTGACCTCGTGATCCACCCGCTTCGGCCTCCCAAAGTGCTGGGATTACAGGCATGAGCCACCGCGCCGGCAACACATTGTACTGTTAAGATTCCAGGTTCCTAGCCGGGCGCGGTGGCTCACGCATGTAATTAATCCCAGCACTTTGGAGGCCGAGCGTGGCGGATCACGAAGGGTCAGGAGATCCAGACCATCCTGGCTAACACGGTGAAACACCCTCTTCTAAAAATAAAATACCAAAAAAATAGCCGACGTGGTGACGGCGACCTGTAAGTGCCCAGCTACTTTCAGTGAGGGCTGAGCCAGGAGATGCGCCGTGAACCAGGAGCGAGCTTGCAGTGAGCATGAGATCGTGCCCCTGCACTCCAGCCTGGGCGACGGAAGCCAGGACTCCAAAAAAAAAAAAAAAAAAAAAAGTCTAGGTTCCTTTAGGATATGTAGAAATTAATTTTCTCTCAGCACTCCTGCTCTTGTCCCCACATGCCATTTGGAATCATATACACTAAAACATTTGCCATAGGTTACCAATCTGAAGTGAGAGAAAAAACATCTACCATAGAATAGTTTTAGTATGGAAAGTCCATCATGTGTCATATGCTGACAAGAACTTGGACTCGATTTATTAGTTCTTTATTTTCACTAACCATTAGTCTTACCAAAGTGAGCACTTTGGAGAATGATAAATGTCTTGTGGGGAGCTTAGGAGAGAGGAGTTCTAGTTTTGTAAAAGTGTTGACTTGAAAGGCTGAGGTAGGAGGATCACTTGAGCCCAGGAGTTCAGGGCTGCAGTGAATTGTGATCTTGCCACTGCAATCCAGCCTAGGCTATAGAGCAAGTGAGACTGTTGGTAGGGAAGGGGAATTATTGATCCAGTGCCTTAGGGAAGCAGAACCTTTGATTCTGATGGCTGCATTAGTAAAGTCATGTGAATGTAATGTGTAAAAGAGTACTCATTTGCATTGTTGAAGCTTCATAATTTGTGGTCTTAGTGATGAATGCAGACTCCAGCACTTTCTCTGAACATTGTTACATGTGGAAGAGGTTACAAAAGCACTTTCTGGGCAAATAAGAATGGGAATGGCCAATAATGCACGTTTGTGTTTGGGGCCCATTATTCTGAAGCTGCTGAGAATTTCGGAAAAAGTGGTCTTTGGCAAGGGAGTGGGCAACTACATTTTTTACCCCCATAAAACATACGGTTTCACTTAAAGCATGCTAATTGGCCTTTCTTTCACCAGCGCCTCAGAACTGTGAAGGGACCTAGGGAGCTGATTACTGAGCTTTGAGCATTGGCACAAGGTCTCTGGGCTGGCTCACCAGTTTGTCATCTGGAGTTCTTATAAACTGTGCTTTGATTTGCAAGTACAGAAGCGATAGGCATACCTCAGAGATAATTGTGAGTTTGGTTCCAGACCACTACAGTAAAGCAAGTCACTCGAATTTTTTGGTTTCCCAGTGCATATATAGAAGTTGTGTTTATACTATAGTCTGTTATGTGTGCAGTAGCATTATGTCAGAAAAAAACTCTACATACCTTAAAAATAATTTATTGCTAACAAATGCAAACAACCATCTGAGCCTTCAGTGAATCATTTTGCTGCTATGAGATCTTGCTGCAGTGTTGATGGCTGCTAACTGATCAGGGTGGTGGTTGCTGAAGGTTGGGGGATGGCTATGGCAGTTTCTTAAAATAAGGCAATGAAGCCAGTTTTACTGATTGACTCCTCCTTTCATGAAAAATTTCTCTGTAGCATGTGATGCTGTTTAATAGCATTTTATTCACAGTAGAACTTCTTTCAGAATAGATGTCAGTCTTCTCAAACCCTGCTGCTGCTTTATCAATGAAGTTAATATAATATTCTAAATCTTTTGTTGTCATTTTAACAATGTTCACCAGGAGTAGATTCCATCTACAAAGAAACCTCTTTCTTTGCTCCTCCATAAGAAACAACTCCTCATCCATTAAAGTTTTATCATGAGCTGGGTGTGGTGGCTCACACCTGTAATCCAAGCACTTTCGGAGGCCAAGGCAGGAGGATTGCTTGAGCTCAGGACTTCGGGACCAGCCTGGGCAACATAGTGGGACCTTGTCTGTACTAAAATTTTAAAAATATTAGCTGGACGTGGTGGCACACGCCTGTAGTCACAGCTGCTTGACAGACTGAGGCAGGAGGATTGCTTGAGCCCAGGAGGTGGAGGCTACAGTGAGCTATGATTGCACACCACTGCAGTACAGCCTGGGTGACAGAGTGAGACCCTGTCTTGGAAAAAAAAAAAATCATCATGAAATTGCAGCAATTCAGCCACATCTTTAGGTTACACTTCTAATTCTAGTTTCTAGCTGTTTTCCCCACTTCTACATTTACTTCCACTGAAGCCCCTCAAAGTCATCCATGAGGGTTAGAATCAACTTCTTCCAAGCTCTTGTTAATACTGATATTTTGACCTCCTATGAATCATAAGTGTCCTTAATGGCATCTAGAATAGTAAGTCCTTTCCAGAAGGTTTTCAGTTTACTTTTCCTACATCCATCAGAGGAATCACTACTGCAGCTATAACCTTATGATATGTATTTCTTAAATAATAAGACTTGAAAGTCAAAAATTACTCCGTGATTCATGGGCTACAGAATGGATGTTGTGTTAGCAGACATGAAAACAACATTCATCTGCTTGTACATCTCCATCAGAGCTCTTGTGTGACCAGGTGCATTGTCAATGAGCAGTATTTTTAAAGTTATCTTTGTTTCTGAGCAGTAGGTCTCATCAGTGGGCTCAAAATATTTAGTAAACTACTCTATAAACATACATTCTGTCATCCAGGCTTTGTTGTTCCATTTATAGAATACAGGTAGAGTAGATTTAACATAATTCTTAAGGGTCCTAGGATTTTCTGAATGGTCAGTGAGCATTGGCATCAGCTTACCAACTTAAAGTCACCAGCTGCATTAGCTCCTAGCAAGAGAGTCAGCCTACTTTTTGAAGCCAGGCATTGACTTCTCTCTAGCTGTGAAAGCCCTTAGATGGTGTCTTCTTCCAATACAAGGCCTCTTCATCTGCACTGAACATCAGTTGTTTAGCGTAGCCACCTTCATCATTGATCTTCTGGATAACTTGCTGCAGCTTCTACATCAGCACTTGCTGCTTCACCTCGCACTTTTTTTTTTTTTTCTTTTTTGAGATGGAGTCTCACTCTGTTGCCCAGGCTGGAGTGCAGTGGCATGATCTCGGCTCACTTCAAGCTCCGCCTCCTGGGTTTATGCCATTCTCCTGCCTTAGCCTCCCAAGTAGCTGGGACTACAGGCGCCTGCCACCATGCCCAGCTAATTTTGTTTTTGTATTTTTAGTAGAGACGGGGTTTCATCGTGTTAGCCAGGATGGTCTCTATCTCCTGACTTCGTGATCTGCCCACCTCAGCCTCTCAAAGTGCTGGGATTACAGGTGTGAGCCACTGCGCCGGGCCCACCTTGCACTTTTAAGTAATGCAGACAGCTTATTTCCTTCAACCTCATGAGCCAACCTCTGCTAGCTTCAAACCTTTCTTCTGCAGCTTCCTCACCTCTCTCAGCCTTCATAGAATTGAAGAGAGTTAGGGCCTAGCTCTGTATTAGGCTTTGGCTTAAGTGAATGTTGTGATTGGTTTGCCTTTCTACCCAGACTACTAAAACTTTGTCCATATTAGCAGTAAGGCTGTTTTTCTTTCTTATCATTTGTGTGTTCACTGGAGTAGCACTTTTAATTTTCTTCAAGAACTTTTCCTTTGCATTCACAGCTTGGCTCTTTGGAGCAAGAGGCCTAGCTTTCGGCTTATCTTTGCTTTTGACGTGCCTTCCTCATTAAGCTTAATGATTTCTAGCTTTTGATTTAAAGTAAGAGACATGTAGCTCTTCCTTTCACTTGAACACATAAAGGCCATTGTAGGGTTATTAATTGGCCTAATTTCAGTATTGTTGGGTTTCAGAGAATGGGGAGTCCCAAGGGGAGAGAGGGAGAGATGGGGGAATGGCTGGTCAATGGAGCAGTCAGAACACATACAACATTTTTCGATTAAGTTCACCATCTTATTTCAGTGCGGTTCGTGGCACCCTCAAAACAATTACTACATCAAAGATCACTGATTACAGATGACCATAACAGATATAATAATAATGAAAAAGTTTGAAATATTGTAAGACTTACCAACATGTGATACAGAGACACAAAGTGGGCACATGCTCTTGGAAAAAATGGTACTGATGAGACTTCCTTGATGCAGGCTTGCCACAAACCTTCAATTTGTAAAAACTGCAATAAAGCGGCTGGGTGCGGTGGCTCACGCTGTAATCCCAGCACTTTGGTAGACCGAGGCGGGCAGATCATGACATCAGGAGATCGAGACCGTCCTGGCCAACGTGATGAAACCTCGTGTCTACTAAAAATATAAAAATTAGCTGAGCGTGGTGGCATGAGCCTGTAATCCCAGCTATTCGGGAGCCTAAGGCAGGAGAATTGCTTGAACGCGGGAGACAGAGGTTGCAGTGAGCCAAGATGCTGAGATTGCGCCACTGCATTCCAGCCTGGGCAACAGAGCGAGACTCCATCTCAAAAAAAGAAAAAAAAAAAGGAATAAAGCCAAGTGCAATAAATAAAATGATATATGCTCATACACTGTTCTTTCGTTCACTGACATTCACTAGTGATTGCTCTGTGCTTGGTATTGGTATTGAGCTATGTATTAGGGATACAGAAAAAATAAGACTTTCTCCCTGCCCTGTGATGTACACAAGTCTAGCAGAGGGAAATAGATCCTCACATAAATAAGTGTAGTGAAGTGTTTGGGGCACACTGATAGCAATACTGTAGAGTAAAGAAGTTGTGCAGAGGACAGAGTGCTCATTTGTGAGTACAGAAGTTGTGCAGAGGCCTGTCGGGTTAGGCCTCACTCAGGAAGTCGTCCTGAGAGACTGATAGATGTTTGCCAGGCTGGTGAAGTGGCAAAGGGTCTCCTAAGCAGAGGAGCAGCATGAGCACATGCCTGACAATGTGAAACAGCCTGACCAAGTATGCCGTGAGCTCTAAGACTCATAGGACAGAAGTATTGTTTGGTTCTAGATACAAGGGAAACCCTAGCAAGAACTTCGATCTGTGAGTGAATGTGCTGGCCCTAAACAGAAGAGAGCACCCCTCACATTCCTGTCAGTCTTCTCCTTGTGAATATATTGAAGAGATTAATGTACCTTGCTAGAAAGAGGCACAATTCTGCCTCACAACTAGAGGCCTAGATGCTGGAGGTTTAACGCTTCAAGAAATTGTTCCTGGGATTTAGGGAGAGCATGCTGTAGCGTTAACCTTGTTACAAATTGCCAGGTACCTCAGAGGGAGAGGCCTCATTTAAGTGGTTGTGAGAAGTTATACTCTGTGAAAGGGTCATCTGTCTTCTATGGGAATATTCCCAACAGAAAGGGAGACTGTTGTATTTTTTTAATGAATGGAAAATAGAGTCTTAACTTTTTCCACTAATTTAAGCTAAAGGTTTCTTTTGGTTTTCTAGAGCAAGGAGTGGGCGTGGGTGTGGGGGTGTGTATGTGTGATTTGCTGAGCAATCATGTATTTTACTTACATCTTGTGAAATGTTGATTACCTAATGGCCAAAGCATTTGTTTTGGATAGATAATTTGGGGTGCTTCTTTTTTTTTTTTTTTTTTTGAGACAGAGTTTCACTCTTGTTGCCCAGGCTGGAGTGCAATGGCATGATCTCGGCTCACTGCAACCTCCGCCTCCTGGGTTCAAGCTATTCTCCTGCCTCAGCCTCCCGGGTAGCTGGGATTACAGGCGTGCACCACCATGCCCAGCTAATTGTTTGTATTTTTAGTAGAGATGGGGTTTCACCATGGCCAGGCTGGTCTTGAACTCCTGACCTCAGGTGATCCACCCACCTCGGCCTCCCAGAGTGCTGGGTTTACAGGCGTGAGCCACCACGCCCAGCCCGGGGTGCTTTTGTACAGAAAAATTGAGTGCTTTGCAGGGGAAGGGCGTGCTCTTCTACAAATATAGATTTGTGTAATCTCTGTAACCACCTCCACAGTCATGATACAAAATCATTTTGTCTTTTTTTTCTTTAGAGGGACAGGGTCTTGCTCTGCTGCCCAGGCTTGAGTACAGTGTTCAATCTCAGCTCACTGCAACCTTGAACTCCTAGGCTCAAACGATCCTTTTGCCTCAGCCTCCTGAGTAGCTGGGATTACAGGCACACACCACCCACCATGCCCAGCTAATTTGCTTTCTTTTTTACAGAGATGAGGTCTCACTATATTGACCAGCTGGTCTCAAATTCCTGACCTCAAGCAGTCCTTCCACCTTGGCCTCCCAAAGTGCTAGGATTACAGGCATGAGCCACTCCACCTGGCCCATAACTGTTTCTTCTTCTTCTTCTTTTTTTTTTTTTTAAAAACGTTTAAGTTCAGGGGTACATGTGCAGGATGTGCTGGTTTGTTACATAGGTAAATGTGTCATGGAGGTTTGTTGTACAGATCATTTCATCACCCAGGTATTAAGCCTAGTATCCATTAGTTATTTTTCCTGATCATCTCCCTTCTCCACCCTCTGCGCTCTGGTAAGCCCCAGTGTGTGTTGTTCCCCTCTATGTGTCCGCGTGTTCTCATCATTTAGCTCCTACTTATAAGTGAGAACATGCGGTGTTTGTTTTTCTGTTCCCATGTTAGTTTGTTAAGGATAATGGCCCCCAGCTTCATCCGTGGCCCTGCAAAAGACATGATCTTGTTCTTTTTTATGGCTGAATAGTATTCCATGGTGTATATGTATCACATTTTCTTTATCCAGTCTATCACTGATGGACATTTAGTTTGATTCTGTATCTTTGCTGTTGTGAGTAGTACTGCAATGAATGTACATGTACATGTGTCTTTATAATAGAATGATTTATATTCCTTTGGGTATATACTCAGTAATGGGATTCCTGGGTCGAATGGTATTTCTGGTTCTGGGTCTTTGAGAAATCACCACGACATCTTCTACAATGGTTGAACTAATATTCACTCTCACCAAAAGTGTAAAAGTGTTCCTATTTCTCCACGGCCTCGCCATCATCTGTTGTTTCTTCACTCTGTAATAATTGCCATTCTGACTGGTGTGAGATGGTATCTCATTGTGGTTTTGATTTGCATTGCTCTAATGATCATCGATGTTGAGCTTTTTTTCATGTTTGTTGGCCACATAAATGTCTTCTTTTGAGAAGTGTCTGTTCATATTCTTGGCCCACTTTTTTAAAGGGTTGGTTTTTTCTTATAAATTTGATTAAGTTCCTTGAAGATTCTGGATATTAGACCTTTGTCAGACGGATAGATTGCAAAAATTTTCTCCCATTCTGTAGATTGTTTACTCTGATGATAGTTTCTTTTTGTTTGTTTGTTTGTTTGTTTGTTTGTTTTTTGAGACGGAGTCTTGCTCTGTCGCCAGGTTGGAGTGCAATGGCGCCATCTCGGCTCACTGTAACCTCCGCCTCCTGGGTTCAAGCGATTCTCCTGCTTCAGCCTTCCGAGTTGCTGGGACTACAGGCACATGCCACCACGCCCAGTTAATTTTTCTATTTTTAGTAGAGATGGGGTTTCACCATGTTGGCCAGATGGTCTCGATCTCTTGACCTCATGATCCGCCTGCCTTGGCCTCCCAAAGTGCTGGGATTACAAGCGTGAGCCACTGCGCCTGGCCTCTGATGATAGTTTATTTTGCTGTGCAGAAGCTCTTTCGTTTAATTAGATCCCATTTGTCAATTTTTGCTTTTGTTACAACTGTTTTTGGTATCTTCATCATGAAATTTTTGCCTGTTACCATGTCCTGAATGGTATTGCCTAGGTTTTCTTCTAGGGTTTTTATAGTTTTGGGTTTTACATTTAAGTCTTTAATCCATCTTGAGTTAATTTTTGTACTTGCTGTGTAGAAACTCTTTAGTTTAATTAGATCCCATTTGTCAATTTTGCTTTTGTTACAACTGTTTTGGTATCTTCATCATGAAATTTTGCCTGTTACCATGTCCTGAATGGTATTGCCTAGGTTTTCTTCTAGGGTTTTTATAGTTTTGGGTTTTACATTTAAGTCTTTAATCCATCTTGAGTTAATTTTTGTACATGATGTAAGGAAGCAGTCCAGTTTCAGTTTTCTGTATATGGCTAGACATTTCTCCCAGCACCATTTATTAAATAGGGAATCCTTTCCCCATTTCTTGTTTTTGTCAGGTTTGTTAAAGATCAGATGGTTGTAGGCGTGCAGTCTTATTTCTGGGTTCTCTATCCTGTTCTGTTGGTCTGTGTGTCTGTTCTCATACCAGTACCATACTGTTTTGGTTACTGTATCCCTGTAATATAGTCTGAAGTCAGGTAGCATAATGCCTCCAGCTTTATTCTTTTTTTTTTTTTTTTTTTTTTTTTGTGTGTGTTGGAGTCTCACTCTCTTGCCCAGGCTGGAGTATAGCAGTGCAATCTTGGCTCACAACAACCTCTGCCTCCTGGGTTCAAGCGATTTTCCTGCCTTAGCCCTCTGAGTAACTGGGATTACAGGTGTGTGACACCATGCCTGGCTACTTCTTATATTTTTAGTAGAGATGGGTTTTCACCATGTTGACCAAGCTGGTCTTTAACTCCTGACCTTAAGTGATCCACCCACCTAGGCCTCCCAGAGTGCTGGGATTACAGGTGTGAACCACCACACCTGGCTCAGCTTTGTTCTTTTTGCCTAAGATTGCCTTGGCTATTGGGTTTTTGGTTCCATATGAATTTTAAAATAGCTTTTTCTAGCCAGAACCATTTCTTTACCTCAAAGAAAACCTTCTTTCATGCTCTCATTTTGTGGTCATACCTTCAGCTGACTGCTAACCCACGGCAGCCACTGATCTGTTCCCTGTTCCCTATTTTATCTTCTGGAGACTGTCATATGAATGAAATAATAGAGTATGTAATCTTATGAAACTGGCGTCCAAATCGTTACATGTATTAATAGTTTGTTCTTTTTTTAACTGCTGGATAGTATTCTGTTATATGTTTGTTGATCCATTCGCCTTTTGAAGGATATTTGGTTATTTCCAGTTTGGGATGATTATAAATGAAGTGCTATAAATACTCATGTACTAGTTTGTGTTTGAACCTAAATTTTCATTTTTCTATGTTAAATATCTAGGAGTTGAATTGCTAAGTCATATGGTAAATATATGTTTAATTTTATAAGAACCTATCAGACTCTTTTCCGTAGTGGTTATATGATATTGCATTCTCACCTGCTACATGTATGAGAGTTCTAGTTGCTCCACATTTTCACCATCACTTGATACTGTCATTTTTTTTTTTTTTTTTAGCCATTCTAACGTGTAGTTTTATTATTTTTTATTTTTTTGAGATGGGGGTCTCACTGTTTCACCAGGGCCGGAGTCAGTGGCATTACCATGACTCACTGTAGCTTCAACCTCCCAGGCTCAAGTGATCCTCTCACCTCAGCCTCCCGAGTAGCTGGGACTACAGGCACGTGCCACCACACTTGGCTAAGTTTTTAATTTTTTGTAGTGACAAGGTCTTGCTATGTAGCCAGGTCCAGTCTCAAACTCTTGAGATCAAGCAATCCTCCACCTCAGCCTCCCAGGTAGCTGGGACCACAGGTGCGTGCCACCATGCCTGACTAACTTTTTGAATTATCAGTAGAGATGGAGTCTCCCTGTGTTGCCCAGGTTGGTCTTGAACTCCTGGGCTCAAGCGATCCGCCTGTCTCAGACTCCCAAAGTGCTGGGATTACTGGTGTGAGCCACTGGCGCCTGGCGGTTTCTCACAATTCCATAGCACCTTGTGGGATTTAGGAATGGTAAGCAATTGAATTGATATATTATGATCTAGTCTTCTGTAATCCTCTCCCTAGATATAAATTGCCCTTTTAGCAATGAGAAGGGATTATTTCCTTTGCATTTGGCATAGTGAGTGGGGGAAGGGTAGAATTAAATTGGGCTGGAGATTTAGGCTAGAGCCTCATCATATAGGGCTATATGTAGGCCCTAGATTTTATTTCATCTTCTAGGGGAAGTGGAGTGTTTTGAACAGAAGAATTTTTAAGGATCCCTTTGACTACATTATAGAATAGATTGGAAAATGAATTGTAGGGAGTCTAAGAGAAGGAGGGAGACTACTTAGTAGACTAAATGATCATGAGATGAGTGATGATGGTGACATAGGCTAGGGCTCGTAGTAGTGGAGATTGAGAATAGATTTTAGATCTGTTTTGGAGGGAGAATTGGTAAGAGTTTCCTTATGGTTTGGATGATGAACTATAAAAGAAAAGGAATTATGAATGACTCCTAGATTTTAGTACTGAATAACTAATGGATTTTGGTTTTATTTACTAAGATACAAGTTTTCCCAAGAAACATGTTGATATGGGAGGTAGGAGTAGAATCTAGCGTTCCTTTTGGCTGTTAAGTTTGAGATACCTATTAGAAAGCTAAATGGAGATGTTAAATGGGCAGTGTAGATACAGGGCTCTGGAGTTCAAGGGGAAGTTTTGGTTGAAAGATCCACTTCTGGGAATTATCACTATATGACAGTCTAAAGTCACCTAAGGAGAGGATATTGGTAGCAAAGAGGTCCATGGACTAACCCCAGGGGACATGCCAATGTTTGGCAGTCCCATAGAGTACTCAGTAAAAGAGACTGAAAAACTGGTGATCTGAGAAAGGAGGAAAAGCAGAAGACTGTTGTCCTGGAAATCAAGGTAGAAAAGTGCTTCAAAAAGGGGAGAATTCACATGTTTGTCCAGTTTCTTTCATTCATTTAGCAAATGTTCTTAGTGCTTTCACTTTATGAGACTCCATGGATAGATCCGGCAGTCATCAGGACAGAGAAGATTGTTCACGTAGAATTTACATATCTGTTTTAAGGATTTCAGTGTGAAGCTATATAGGGATTCTGAGAGTCTATCTATCTTCAGCTTTAATTTATCCTTAAATTTCAGGAAGCTGCCGTTAAACTCTCATGATGATCACTAGTTTTCCCAGTTTCTGCAACGAGCCATCAATTTACAAGAAAGTTTGGTAGTCAAATTCATGTGGTCCAGAATAGCAACCACTGAGTGTTACAGATATATAGGTCATTTAATGGCCAAATGAAATGCAGAGGCAGCTGTAGTATGGAGGTTACTTATACAAACATGTACAAATTACTTTCCTTCTCTGGACTCAGTTTCTCCATCTGTAAAGTGAGGAGGACAAACTAGTTTATTTGTAAAGTCCTCTCTGGCTCTGAAATTTAATGGCTCCATAATCCAGAACTAAGTAATTAGAGAAGTCACAAGGGACTGAGATATATAACAAACATCAACCCTCAGAGTCAGTAATACTCTTATCAGTGAAAAACTTCAGTAGCCAAATCAACCACTAATTCAGTATCTGGTGATGGTATCTCAGATTTTGACACTTGGAAATCACACCAGTGAAAGTTCTGGGATTTTCTTTGGAATAGACTCAAAGAATGTTTTGTGTGGGAAAAGTGTGCATACACTTTTCTTAAAGGATATTATGGCTCCTCTGGTTTAGCTGTTTGGTATAATTGCACTGAGTGTATTTTCACCTCTCTAATAGAGGCCTATAAATTAAAACTCAAATTTATGGAAGATATTTATATAAAGAACTATGGCCCCTGGCTGGAGAAATAAGCATAGTCATAATAAAATACAATTACATTTGGTGTTTTGGTTTTTTAATAGAGATGAGGTCTCGCTCTGTGCAATCATGGCCTCACCGCAGCCTCACCTCCCAGGTTTAAGTGATCCTCCCACGCCACCCTCTCGAGTACCTGGGACTACAGGCACACACCACCACTGCTAGCTAATTTTTAATTTTTTGTAAAGATAGTATCTCCCTGTGTTGCCCAAGCTGGTCTCAAACTCCTGGGCTCGGATGATCTTCCTGGCTTGGCCTCCCTAATCTCAACTAGGATTATAGGCGTGAGCCATTGAACCCAGACTACAGTTATTGATTCACATCTCCATTTACCAGCACTCTGCAAGTCTTTTACCTGTTTTAATCTCTTAATTCTCACAAAAATCCAGTAATAGATAGGTTTATAGATTAGGAAACCGAAGCTCAGAGACATTAAGTCACACAGCTAAAATAATGACTAACTGGGATACAAAGCTTGTGTTGCTTGGCCGGGCGTGGTGGGTCACGCCTATAATCCCAGCACTTTGGGAGGCCGAGGCGGGCTGATCATGAGGTCAGAAGATCGAGACCATCCTGGCTAATATGGTGAAACCCCGTCTCTACTAAAAATACAAAAAATTATCTGGGTGTGGTGGCACGCGCCTGTAGTCCCCGCTACTCGGGAGGCTGAGGCAGGAGAATTGATTGAACCCGGGAGGTGGAGGTTGCAGTGAGCCAAGATCGTGCCACTGTACTCCAGCCTGGTGACAGAGTGAGACTCTGTCTCAGAAACAACAAACAAAACAAAGCTTTTGTTGCTTTTACTTTTGACTTCATAGTTACAGTAACAATAAAACAAGGGAAAAGAAAACTTTAAGGACAACTTACTGCGAAAGCTCAATAAGTAAATGTTGGTTCTCTAATCCAGGCAGTCATCCTGAACTGCAGGTAGATGTAATGGGGAACAGTGAGGCTACTGAGAACCAGATATGTGACACTGCTGTGATAAGATGCTTTTCACTACCTGACTATACCTGCTAGGTGGGCAAACCCAGTAGGCCCCAGGCATGCAAGAGTTAGAAGCTCACTCAGATGAATCCCTCGGAGGCACCCTGCACTTTACAATTCCTGGGCGCTCCTTCATACATTCCTACTTAGTTCTCATAGGAACTTTTTAGGTAAAGTCACTGTCCTCATTTTACTGATGGGTATCCTGAGACAAACTAGTGACAATATGATAACATTAATAATAATAGCTCACATTTTTGAGCATTTACTATATTCCAAGAACTTTACATGTATTAACTCTGTTCACATTACATATAATAACTCAGTCCTCACAGTTACGATGTGATAAAATTACTATTGTTATTCCCAGTTTATAGCGGAAGAACTGAGGCATGGAGAGACTGAGCAATATAGACTAAGCCATGTAGATTAAGCAATATGACACATTCAGTAAACGTTAAAGCTGATATTTAATTTTTAATTTTTTATTTTTTTGAGACAGTCTCACTCTGTCGCCCAGGCTGGAAGGCAGTGGTGTGATCTCGGCTCATTGAAACCTCTGCCTCCTGGGTTCAAGCAATTCTCCTGTCTCAGCCTCCTGAGTAGCTGGGACTATAGGCATGTGCCACCATGGCCAGCTAATTGTTTGTATTTTAGTAGAGGCAGGGTTTCACCATATTGCCCAGGCTGGTCTCGAACTCCTGAGCTTAGTCTGCCCACCTCTGCCCCGCAAAGTGCTAGGATTACAGGCATGAGCCACTGAGCCCGGCCACAGCTCAGATTTTAATCCAGGCAGCTTGACTTCACAGCCTACACTCTTAATCACTATATACTATACTAGGTTTTGATAGAGAAATTAGTGACCAGCCTGAGATCACAGGCCTAGCTTAATCCTCACCAACTTTGTGTGAAGGTGGGGAGTACAGATGGGTAATATAGGCGGTGGGCTTCTTTTGATTTCCTAAAGCTAAGAGGGAAAGCCCATATTTCAATAGGCAGGAACATCAGAGTGACTCAAGGTGATAAACAAAGTCTGTGTTTGGTGCAGAGACCTAGCTTACCATTACAGGATGTGAATCGGCAAGCTTAGCAGTAGAAAATAAAAAGGACTGAGAGGTTTGAGTTACTGTACACTCAGGACTGATCAATAATATTAACCCATTGTCTTTTATGCCATTGTAGAGTGTATATTTTATACCCTAAACATTATAAATTCTATTGTATTCATTTAAAACGTAGTATCTAAAAGAGAGTGGGAACAGTGATCTCCCTCTCTTTTCTGTACTCATCAAACCACAGTCGATTCTGAGCATGATATTTTCAAATGGCCTTTCCAAGCAAGAATATGTCCAGAGGAAAGGCAGATGGCCAGCCAGTGTGATGAGGAAATGATATATAAATCAGTTGTGGGACTAGGGGTATTAAACTCCAAAGGCTGTCAGACTCTTGGTGGAAAAGGGGAGGGAGCAGGCTTGTTCAGGTTGCACAGTGTCCACAGATTAAATGAAGACCAGGATGTTTTCATTGCAGGGAATTATATTTTAGCATCAAATAAGGAAGTAAGCTTTTTATCACTGGAGGTATTCAAGCTCATGTAGGAAAGTTACTGTAAAAATGCAGTTATGAAATTAGATAAAGGAGTTAAATGACTCTGCTAAGGCTCCTTCAGTAATATTATAGTTAAGATTAAATTCTTACTCCTTATCTAGTATTCTTTCTACTACCTCCTGCCTCTGATCAGAGTGGTATCTAGCAGGTTTGACATCTAGGAAGTGTCTTGAAACTCTGAAACCAGTGTGATAATTTCTACTATGACAAACATATAGGTGCCATTCATTCATTCATACATCCACCCATTAAGCTGTTATTTTTGAGCACCTACTTTGTTAAGTCTTAGGATATAAGAGTACTCAGGACATAGTCTCTATCTTTGAAATTTATATTCCTGGTGGAGAGAAAGGGTTAATATCTGCTTTTATCATTCAGCAATAAATAAATATTCCAGTGTCAATACATATTTACATATTGATGTTTTTAACACAAAAGTAGTACATACTTGTGCTAAAGAGATAATAGAGTAAAAATGTCCTCTTGTCTGTTGTGTGTGCCCTTCATTCTCCCTCTCTACTCTAATCACTGATAATAGTTTGGTAAATTTGCTTCCAAACTTTTATCCATGTATATACCAAAGCATGCATGTGTATGTTCATATGTACATATGTTACGGTTTTAAAAAGCAGTGGTTTTTAAGATGTGTCTTATCCTTTTTAAGTAATTGCTTATTCCATTGTATATGTATGTTAGTTTAACTTAACCATTCTCTTCTCCTATAGATTAATATGTAGGTTGTCCAACTTTTCACTATTACGGACAGTGTAGAGGCTGTATTTAAAAAGAACTTGGACATAAAAATGTGGAGGAATATAATGAAGATAGGTGTCAGAAAGACATGCCCTATGAAATACTTTTAAAGGGAACACGAATGTTGGCTTCCTCAGTAAATAGTTATTGCGTAAAAGAGAAAGCTTAGGGGACTATGGTTGTTGTCTTCTGTGAAAGGTTGTCCCATGGGGCCTCAGAGAACAGAGTTAGGTCTAGTAGGCAGAAAGTTACAGGGTGAAAGATTTCAAGTTAGAATAAGGAAGAACTTAATAATAGTCTAAGCTGTTCTGTAGTTGTGAGATAGTGAATGCCTCACTTATGGAAGTATGCTAGTGTTCATTCCTTAGGTTAGAGTAGATGATCTCTTGATACCCCTTTAAGCACCGAAGCACTGAAGTTTTACCCATGTAGGAGAAATTACAGCGTTCACAGCGCTCTTCAGACAAAAGAGCTGAGGGCTTCCTGCTTTGCCCATTTACTATTTTCAGATGAATTACTCAGGGGTTGGGGATGCAGAGATGAGTTTTCCTCCAAAGACTAGATCCCGTGCGCCTTCTTTTTTCTCACCCCATTGTTGCTGTGAAGATATTACAAGTTGACAGCTATTTTTGGTTTTAAAAGTTTCAGCTTAATACAACCTCGAACCATGAACTGTTCAGAACAAGTAAATTGCTCTTCCTGTAGCGTCTTAGATCTCCAGTTTGTCTATAGTTTGCCCTTAGGAATTTCTAGAAAATTCACCTTGCCTGTTTTGCCTATGGAAATGCTTCATTATAGAAGTACTGCTGACACCCAATTAATTTGCCAGAATTCCTTCCACTGACATGTGCGAACATACCACAGATCTCCTCCACTAAGCTAAGTCCACTGTGGAGCAGAAAAGGGCAAGAAACCAGGTTTGATTCTCACTTTCTTCGTGTGTTCTCAATTTGTATGACCTTGGGTAATCATTTCTCTGTGATTCAGTTTCCTCACTTGCAAAATGGAGGTTCTCTCATCAAACATATTGGAAAGAATAGTCTCTAGCAGTTGTTCCTACCTTTTTCTTGACATTTTGAAATCTACCTCCTTCCCTCCATGTTCTTGAAGTTGTCTTTAGATGATTCCTGATGATTAGTGACAAGATTAGTATGATTGCCATACCAGGCCATTATTGGAGCCTTGAGGCAAAAGGAAAATTCTAGTGATAGTCATCTGTTTAAAACTTTTTCGGCCGGGCGCGGTGGCTCAAGCCTGTAATCCCAGCACTTTGGGAGGCCGAGACGGGCGGATCACGAGGTCAGGAGATCGAGA
>NW_016806112.1:2490414-2500439 GCF_001698545.2 Rhinopithecus bieti
AAAAAAAAAAAAAAAAAAAAAAAAAAAAAAAAAACACTTTTTCTTGCATCAATTTTGTATTTTGATTTTAAAAGATTGTATTAAAATATTTATATTGATTGAGTGTTTTGGCACCTGCTTAAATTTTGCAGAGGCAGTAAGTAGTCCCAGCTCTGCCTTTTGCCTTGTCCCTCAGCCTGTTCTCAGTTCCTAGCCTCAGTTTCTCCATACTGTTGACTGCTGTCTATTTAGTACAGCTCTTTGTTTCCTTGACTTCCCTGGCATTGTACTGTCCATATTTTCCTTTGCTCCTAAGGTACTTTTTTTCTATCTCTTGTTCTTCCTGATCTCTAAATATGGAAAGACTTTCGTTAAGGTTTGTCATAGTCAATTTTTTTTTATGGTAAGTAAGAGAAACTCATCAAACTTAACTAGCTCAAGCCCTGAGTGGAAGTTATTGGAAAGTAACTGGGTTAGAGCATGGGACATAGAGAAACATGGAAGAGTTGGGATTCAGGAGGGATGGCAGGAGTCACCAGGAGCCACAGGAACTACTCTCAGCCCCTCTGAAGTCATGAAGCATAGTATCTCTGCTCTACCTCATCCCCTAACCCTCATCCTAACCACTACCACCTAGTCAAATATCCTCTGCTTTTCAGGAACAAAACCATCTCACTAGTCACCTCACAGCTGATTCTCATCAGAAGTTAGCAAGCCCTGTGTTTTCATTACAAAATCTTGGCAATAGAGAGAACTGCATTAAACCAGTGCCTTTTTCCAGTCCCATCAGCAGTGGCCAGTATCTGTCCCTGGTCCAGTCAACTTGTCTAGCAGTGTAAACATAGTACCCATAGGCGGGGCAGTGGCTGCTCTCAAAGAAAAGATTGGTGTGGGCTGAGCAGACAGCCAGGAAGATATCTACTGCAGATTCCAGTCTCTCTTCATATCCTGTCCTCTGCAATCGCATCCATGCCTACAGACTCCCTACAGAAGGACTCCTCAGGTCAATCTGACTCCAGAATTGCATGTTTACGTTCATTGTGGCTCTCCTCATCTCCTACTACCTCAACTACCACACTCCTAAGACACAGTTAAATACCCACAGCCAGCAAGCCCTTTGTCTATACTCTTCCCTCTGGCTGAAATTCTTTTTGACATACTTCTGCTCTAAGGCTCAGTTCAGGTGATACCTCTTCTAGATAATCTTTCCTTCTGCCTCCCCATCTATCTCCAGAATGACTCACTCACTCCTCTGTGTCCACTACATCGTCTCTCGCTAGTTTAGTATTGACTGCTCTGTATTTAAATTATGGGATTGATGTCCATCTCCTCCACTGCTGTGAGATACATAAAGGGCATAGAGGGGCTCTCAAATATTTATTCAGTGAGTAAATGTTGCAATGATTTGAGACAAGAAGTAAGAATTTGAAATAATCAATATCTACTTTATACTTCCAACTTCAAAATAACTTACTGGTTTAGATACAGTGCATGAATCCAAGCTATCTATGAATGAAATGCCTTTATATTTTTTCCACTGAGAACAATTTATATTTTTGCCTCAGATTCAAGCAACTGTTTCCCTGCCTGCCCCTGCCAAGTAAACAAGGAATCCTTGAAAGTTTCAGTGACATAAGACAAATAGTAGATTTCTCCAACTAGAAACCCTAAGTTTTCTATGAAGATGAAAGCCTTGTATTACAGATAGCAGCTTGGTTTCTAATTCAGAGATCCCCGCATAGAGGAGATAGGAAGGAATTGGGGACTGTCTTCTGACTTTTTATTTTCTTGCCCTCACCTACAGTTGAGAAATCAGATGATGGAGTAGCCTTTTTCCTGGATTCATTTCAGCTAATTGTCATTGGTTTCTAGGCCTATGCAGTTAATGGCATCAGTAACATTTTCTTTTGTCTTTTTCCCATCTTTTCTTCTACTGTAAACCAAAAAGTATCAAAGACAGGTCTCAATCAAGTTAGAAGTTTATTTTGCCAAGGTTTAAGGACACGCCTAGGAGACAGATCTGTGCCTTTCTCCAAAGAGGGTTTTAGTATTGAAATGGGAAAAGCAGGCTGGAGGGGAAAGAGGAAAGGTATGGTCACATTACTGAATCCACATGTTGTAAGAGAAAAGGAGCAGCTAGGGGAATAGTCAATTATGTATTCATCTCAGTAAATCAGCACTTTACTTAAGATAAGGTGAACGTAGAGTTGCTGCCTGTGGAGATAGGTAACATTTTATCTGTAACTATCTGCTTAGGAACAAAAGGAAAGGCAGCTTCTTGCATGACTCAGCTTTCAGCTTAATTTTTTTTTTTCCTTTGGCACAGTAAATTGGGGTCCCAGACTTTTGTTTTCCTTTCACACTAGTGATCAGTAAGAGTAACTCCCAAACAGTCCATCAGTCTTGTAAATTACTCACTTGTTTTCATTCAGCTGATGTCAAATTTTAGAAATGTCCTCTGAGGAACTCCATGTGTGGCCTTTGGAAATGGAATTTTATGGTAGTATGTGCGGTGGAATGGACATGGTATGTAAACAGAGGAACGGTGCGATGATTTTTTTTATTTGTGTTTAAATTCTGTGTTTGCAAATGAAATTTTGAGGGTACCTGTTCCCAATTTCAACTCTGCCATACAGCCTGAGGCCTTCATTTCAGATAGTGGCAACCTCATGAAACTGATTGGAGCCAGTCCTTAGAATGTACAACTGATCAGAGAGTTGGAACTAGTAATCCAGTTGAAACAGATCCCTTTTGTTTTAAATACCCTTTAGCCAGGCAAGTTCCAGATTGCCTTAGTTGTCAGTATAATTTCGGTCAAGTGAGCAGCTGTACTCTCCATTTCCTAAATCTGGCCTTCATCACAGTCTGAAAAGCAGGTTTTGATAAAAATCGGTTTCCAAATGTAATTTGCGTAACCTGAGCCTTTGGAATGGGTAAAATGCCTTTCTTGGGGAGGAGGAGGTATTTTTGTAACAGCAAAGCTGAGTGAAGGTATGAGAGTATGCCTTTTTGTAACAGGTTTTGTCCTGTGTTTAACCAAATTAAGGTAGAACTGATTGCTAGAAGGGGAGGGTATGTCGTGGTCACTTACAAGATAGATTGCACGTAGTTCTCTGTTTCACAGATTTTGTTGTGACTCTTGTCATTTGTTTCCTTAAAGAGGGGGTATGGGTGATGCAGCAGCAGTACTGAGGCTCAGTCTTTTTTTTTTTTTTTTTTGAGACGGAGTCTCGCTCTGTCACCCAGGCTAGAGTGCAGTGGCGCAGTCTTGGCTCATTGCAAGCTCCGCCTCCTGGGTTCACGCCATTCTCCTGCCTCAGCCTCCCCAGTAGCTGGGACTACAGGCACCTGCCACCATGCCTGGCTAATTTGTATTTTTAGTAGAGACAGGGTTTCACCATGTTAGCCAGGATGGTCTCGATCTCCTGACCTCGTGATATACCCGCCTCAGCCTCCCAAAGTGCTGGGATTACAGGCATGAGCCACCATGCCCAGCCTGAGGCTCAGTCTTGATATCTGCCATACCAACCATCCTTCTCTTCCCCCACCTTCATAGGAGGTAGTTTATGTAATGGGAAGTCTATCTTTGGAAGAATAGTAAGGTTAAAACTCAGTTCCATCACTGATTTGCTGTGTCCTTGGGTGAATCACTTTGCTTTTCTAACCCTGGGCAAGTCACTTAATTTTTTTCTTAATAAAAATAAAATAACAGAGAAAGATATATAAATGTTTAACTTGTTTTACTTTTGATGAAAGTTTTTATTTGGAAAGCATGGCTTGATTACATGATTACATTTCATTCTCCTCTTACAAGACTGTTTCTATGTTTCTTTTTTTTTTCTGAGATGGAATCTTGCTCTGCCAGGCTAAAGTGCAGTGGCGCCATCTCAGCTCACTGCAACCTACGCCTCCTGGGTTCAAGCAATTCTCCTGCCTCAGCCTCCAAAGTAGCTGAGATTACAGGCACATGCCACCACACCCAGCTAATTTTTGTATTTTTAGTAGAGATGGGGTTTCACCGTGTTAGCGAGGATGGTCTCAATCTCTTGACCTCGTGATCTGCCCACCCCGGCCTCCCAAAGTTCTGGGATTAGAGGCCTGGCCTGTTTGCCTGGCCTGTTTGTCTTTTCTAAATGCATATGATTCTCTACTAGTTAAAAAAAAAAAGACAGCAAATTTTAAAAGCATCTGCTTGAATCTGTTGCTGCCTCCGACAAAATGTATTTTCTCTATCACTCCGAATGGATCATGATGTATAGCTAATTATATTATTTCTTTACTACTCACTTTTAACTCAGTATGATTTTTGTCCTAACGAGTTCACTGAAGTGGTTCTCAGTAGTGACCTTTGAGCCTTTTTTATTCTGAACACTTTTTTTGTTTGTTTGTTTGTTTTTTCTTTTTGTGGAGAGAAGGGTCTCGTTGTCTTGCCCAGAGTGGTCTCCAACTCCTGGGCTCAAGCTATCCTCCTGCTCCTGCCTCCCCTGAGTACTGGGATTACAGGTGTGAGCTAACGCACCTGGCCCTCATATGTTTTGATGTTGCATTTCACAGTGAGTCTTCTTTGTGGAATCCTTTTGTCCCTTATATTTCTGATAATCATGGATTCACATTCTATCCTTTTCTTCTTTGACCATGTCATCTCACTTTACTTCCCTAAGGTCTCGCCTTCCCCTCTCTGTTTTATCCTACTGCTTCTTCTCCACATTCTCCGACCCCATCCCCCACCCCTTGGAGTTCTGATCTGTTGCCGTAGCCTCAACTCTTCTATGTGTTGAGGACTCCCAGATTCTTCATTTTAGCCCTGACCATTGTCCCCTAAGTAGTTGCCTTTAGAATATTCCCACTTGACTCGCCCATCATCCTCTCTTTAAACTAAAGCCATTAATTTTGCCCCGCACTCAGCTTTTGCTTTCCAATTTTCTGTTAGTGATGCCACATTTCTCACAGCCACCTTGGTTTAGAACTTTGAGTTCCTCTCTGCCACTTTCTTATCCCCTCCTCTCTTCGTCTCTTCTCTGTGGTCCAGTCAGTCTACAAGCCCTTTCGAGGCTCCATTCAAACATCTCAGTAGCCTTCTATCAGCTGGATAATATCGATTGCAGTCTATTCCAAACCAGTTTTCAAGATATATTTCCCACCATTCCTCCATAAGATCTCTCTATGCAACATCAGTATCCTATGCAGTTCTCTCAAACACACCTTGCGTTTGTTTTCCTTCCTTTGCCATTGCTGATATCATTTCCCTTTCTTGGAGTGCTCTGCCGTGTTGTGTTTTATTTTTAGCCTTTTATTATGAAATATTAATACTTAAAGATAAATGGATAAAATACAAATGAACAGCTTAATAACTTACTGTAAAGCAACCGCCCACTTCCAAGATACAGAACACTGCCAGGATCCAGAAGCTTCTCCCCACCACCATACTGTTAACACCGTATGTCTCTTTCCCTTCTTTGCCTGTTTTATTTTAAGCTTAATACAAATGGAATCCTATAGTATTTATTCTTTGCTTTCACACTTCTTTCACCCATTGTTTGTACAAGTCATCTGTGTTGTTGCAGTAGTTCAGATATGTTTACTGCCGTATAGTATTTCATTGTTGAATGCATACCATCTGTAGTAATGCCGATGAACATTTGGGTTGTTTTAAATTCAGGGCTTTTATAAAGCGTGCTGATGTGAACATCCTTGAACTTGCCTCCTGACATGGATGTATATGCATTTTTATTTATGCATATTATTTATGCATTTATTTATTGGGTATATACCCGGGAATGAATCATAGGATAGATGTCCCTTCCACTTTAATAATGACATGCCATTTTCCATAGTGATTGTATAAACAAACAGTCCTACCAACAGTATATGAAATTTAGTTTTTCTACATTGCCATCACAACGTGAAGTCTTTTTACATTTCAGCCATTTTGATGGCTATGTAATGTCTTATTGTGGTTTTAATTTGCATGTCCTTGATCACTAGTAAGTTTGAACATCTTTTCGTAAGTTTGTTGATTATGTGGCTTAACCTCCTTTGTGGCACGCCTGTTCAAGTCTCACACGTTTTTCTACTGGGTTGCCTTTTTCTTATTCTTACATAGGAGTTTTACGTATTTTGGAATATGAGCTCTTTGTAGGTCGTTGTATTGCATATGTCTTCTCCCATGCTGTGTCTTGCCTTTTCACTCTATTATATTTTGTTACTTTAATGCAGTTTTATCAGTGTTTTCTTCTATGGTTAGTGCTCCTTCTGACTTCCTTTTTATTGTTGTTGTTTGTTTGTTTGTTTTTGAGACGGAGTCTCGTTCTGTTACCCAGGCTGAAGTGCAATGGCACGATCTCAGCTCACTGCAACCCCTGCCTCCTGGGTTCAAGCGATTCTCATGCCTCAGCCTCCCGGGTATCTGGGACTACAGGTGCCTGCCACCACGCCCAGCTAATTTTTGTGTTTTTAGTAGAGATGGGGTTTCACCATGTTAGCCAGGATGGTCTCGATCTCCTGACCTCATGATCTGCCCGCCCCCGCTTCCCAAAGTGCTGGGATTACAGGCGTGAGCCACCGCACCTGGCCTTCTGACTTCTCTTTTAAAATCTCTTTATAACTCAAGGTCGTGAAGATATTCTCCTTTATTATCTTCTGAGAGATATATTATTTTGCCTTTGATATTTGGGTCTTAAATTAGAGTACAGTAGAATCGGGTTTCACTTTTTCTCATATAGATATCAACTTGCCCCATCACAATTCATTGAAAAGCCTTGTCTTTTTCTCAGTGCTCTGCAATGCCATCTTTATAAATTAAATATTCATATATGCATGGCTATGTTGTAGGGTTCTCCATTCCATGCCTTTGGTCTCTTTGTCTTTGAGCCAGTAAAACATTTTAATTACTATAGCTTTAAAATAAATGTTGATATATAGTAGATTGTCTTATCTTTTCTCAAGTATCTGTACTAGTTTTGTTCTTTTGCATTTCCGTATACATTTCAGAATTAGCTTGTCAAGTTATACACACACACACACACACACAGTGGGGATTTTGAATGGGACCTTACTGAATCTATAGACCTTTACCGTAATAACTCTTCCAATCCATGAGTGTCATAAATCCCTCCATTTACTTAAAAACCTTCTTTAGTTTATCTTAGAAGTACTTTATATTAAATAAGTATATTACAGTTTCTCCATAGAGATCTTGTATCTCTTTATTAGATTACACCTTGGGTATTTCATATTTATTGGTGCTATTGTAAATGGCATCTTGTAAAATTTTTCACTTCTGTTTGTGCGTGGTATAGAAATATGGTTAATTTTTATATATTATTTTGTCTGCACTGGCTGGGACCTTCACTACAGTGTTGAATAAAGGTAGAGTACTGATCATAGGCCATCCTTGTCTTATATTCAGTCTCAAAAGAAAAGCACTTTTTTGTTTAAATATTTTATGATTCAGTGTAATAGTTGGTATAGGTTTCTTCAGATAGCCTTTATCATATTCAATTTTTTTCTGTTTCTAGTTTGCTAAAAGTTTTATAATGTTAAATTATATCAAAAACTCTTTTAATTAAAGCACTATTTATAGCTTTATTTAAGATGAATTTTTCTTTTTGTTGTTGTTGTTGTTTTTGTTTTTTTTAGAGACAGCGTCTTGCTTTGTCATCCAGGCTGGAGTACAGTGCCACAATCAGAGCTCATTGCAGCTTCAAACTCCTGGTCTCAAGGGATCCTCCCACCTCAGTATCCCAGGTAGCTAGGACCATATAGGTGTGTGCCACCATGCCTGGCTAATTTGTTTATTTTTTGTAGGGATGGGGTCTTGCTGTGTTACCCAGGCTGGTCTAGAACTCCTGGCCTCAAATGATTCTTCCACCTCAACCTGACTGGGAGCAAGGGCTTGCTGCTGCCCAGCGTTGCAAGAGAGTATCATATCATATATCGCTAGCTTGGGAAAAAGATGAAAATTCAAAATTGGAAGTACTGTTTCTACTGGATACATACCACTTTCACACCATCATAAAGAAGAAAAGTCCTTAAGTTGAACTTTCTGTAAGAGGAGGACTGTCTGTTTAGAGTTGTTATGAGGAATGAGTGAGTGATTGATTCAGTGTAACAAATTTAGGACAGAATCTGGTACATAGTAAGCACCATGTTCATGTTCTTACCATTGTGTACTGTATCATTTCATCCCTAGCAACTCTGTATGAGGTGAGTACTAATATCATTTCTATTTTACAGTTAATAGTTAGACTAAGAGAACGGAATTATTTGCTCACAATTATAAAGCTAGCAAGTGGCAGAGCTGGAGTTTATACTAGTGTGTCTGAAATGCTAGGCTAATGTGTTTAAAACTTTTTACACTTCTACATACATTGTGATCCAGTACCCCACTGCACACTTGCACATCACAGACACACAAATGCAGACACACAGACACACTTTAATTGAAACAGAAGTTTCACAGAATTTTACCCTTTCTTGCTACATATGATACACCTTGATATTTTCCATTTCATTGTTTTCCAAACATGATGCTATGGGTTATGCCTTATAATTTGGAAAACACTGCACCAAGCCTTACCATTTGTTCATTTGCTGCTCATTCATTCATTCATTCATTCAACAAATTGTGTATCTTCTCTATAGCATTCATTGTGCCAGATTTTACTGTTAACGTCTTTAATCAAAACCTACCTGCACCATAACCTTGGTTAGGTGTAACTGAGAAGTTCCGCAGCTTTTGTAAAACAAGACCCTAAATTGTACAATTCTGGTCAGAAGGATGACTAGATTCATTTATAAATCTTTTTATCCTCATTTACTTTTTGTTCTTGCTAAATGATGTAGAGATAGGCATATCCATTTATTTGAGCAGACACCATTTATTGGTGCTCTGAAGAAATGTTGCTAGGGCTCTGTAGCTGGTTCAGATTGTTACTAATCTTCTAGGCCAACCATATCAGCAACTTTATTTATCATTTTATTTCCTTTGAATTTGACATTTTTGCCTCTGAAAATATGTGTCCATAGAGACCCTAAGTAAGCTCTGGATCTGCTCTTATTTATCAGCAGGAGTTTAAGAAATGAAATTTAATATGATACTTCTGTTACCTATGCTAGAATAATCTCTGACTTAAAAAACTCTTGCCAGGTGCAGTTGTGCATGCCTGTAGTCCCGGCTACTCGGGAAGTGAGGTGTGAGGGTCACTTGAGGTCAGGCGTTCAAGACTGCAGAGTGCTATGATTGCAATTGTGAATAGCCACTGCACTCCAGCCTAGGCGACATAATAAGCCCTGTATCTTAAAAAAAAAAAAAAAAATCCAAAACCACTTTACATTGACCCTAAGGTTTGAAAGTCTATAGCAAAGACCAAGCATGTTACCTTTTTTCTAATAATGCTTGTGTTTAGTTATGGTAACCAGCAATATATATACTATTTTGCAGGAATGAAACTGTGGGCAGATCATGACTTTTACATACAAAGGGGTAAAACATAGCCTGATACTATATCTGTGGCTACTTCTGTAACAGCTTTTCTTGATAGTCTTTCTGAAACTTAGTCAACTATGTCGGCTCTTTTAGAGAGGAATGAGATTCTTCTTAGAGGAAACCCAAGTTGGAGAGGAGTTTTCCAGCACCAAATTTAAGACATGACTTTATATCCCAATTATTTATTTGTCTATACCCACTCTTCCACCTTCAGTTGTCTAACTAGTATTTGTACTTCAGAATTCACTTCCTCTAGGAAATCTGTCATTACTTTCCCCTGCTACCAGCCTGACTGGTGCCAATAAATTTTTTAGGCCGGGCGCGGTGGCTCATGCCTGTAATCCCAGCACTTTGGGAGGCCGAGACGGGCGGATCACCAGGTCAGGAGATCGAGACCATCCTGGCTAACATGGTGAAACCCCGTCTCTACTAAAAAATACAAAAAACTAGCCGGGTGAGGTAGCAGGCACCTGTAGTCCCAGCTACTCGGGAGGCTGAGGCAGGAGAATGGCGTGAACCCGGGAGGCGGAGCTTGCAGTGAGCCAAGATTGCGCCAGTG
>NW_016806112.1:2503273-2559290 GCF_001698545.2 Rhinopithecus bieti
AAAAAAAAAAAAAAAAAAAATTTAAAGTGGTGTTTCTTTGTTTGTTTCTTTGTTTTTGTTTTTGTTTTTGAGACAGAGCCTCAATCTGTCACCCAGGCTGGAGTGCAGTGGTGCAATCTCAGCTCACTGCAACCTCCATCTCCCGGGTTCAAGCAATTTTTCTGCCTCAGCCTCCTGAGTAGCTGGGATTACAGGCCCATACCACCATGCGTGGCTGATTCTTGTATTTTTAGTAGAGACAGGGTTTCACCGTAAAAGCCAGGCTGGTCTCAAACTCCTGACCTCAAGTAATCTGACCACCTCGGCCTCCAAAAGTGTTAGGATTACAGGTGTGAGCCACTGTGTCCTGCCAATTTTTTTGTCTTTTAGGTTAAAAAAAGAAAAACTATTCTTAAGCAACAATTTTGTCTAACACTTACACTTTACAGAACTATTTTATTCTATTACAGACTATGAAGAAGGTAGAGCTGTGTGTCATTTATGGGTAATCTATTGCCTTACTGATTCTCAAACAGTTGTTTTTGTTTGTTTTGTTTTTAGAAATGGGATCTCATTCCATCATCCCCTAGGCTGGAGTGTAGTGGCATGATCACAGCTCACTGCATCTTCGACCACCTGGGCTCAGGTGATACTCCTACATCAGCCTCCTCCTGGGTGGCTGGGACTATAGGCGCACCACCACGCCTGGCTAATTTTTTGCATTTTTTGTAGAGACAGGGTTTTGCCATGTTTCCCAGGCTGGTCTTGAACTCCTGGGCTCAAGTGATCCACCCACTTTGGCCTCCCAAAGTGCTGGGATCACAGGCATGAGCCACTGTGGCTGGCCTCACAACAGTTCTTTTAAAAATAATAATATCCACATTCTATTATCTGGAAACTGAGGTACATCTAAATAGGTTAAGAAACTTAAAGACACACTACTAGCAAGTGACAGAGCCTAGATTCTGATTCTAGAACCCAAGTTTTTAATATTTATGTTCTGTTGCCTGTGTTCCAGAAATTTGTCCACCAACTTCTGTCTTTTTTTGAGACAGGGTCTTTCTCTGTTGCCCAGGCTGGAGCACAATGGCAGGAACACGGATCACTGCAGCCTTCACTTCCCAGGCTCAAGTGATCCTCCCACCTCACTTCACAAGAAACTGGGACTGCAGACACACACCACCACCATGCCTGGCTAATTTTTGTATTTCGGGGGGAGACAGGGTTTCACCATGTTACCCAGGATGGTCTCAAACTCCTGGCCTCAAGCAGTCCACCCACCTCAGTCTCCCAAAGTGCTGGGACTACAGTGCTCAGCCTGTCATTTTCTATCCACAAGTTGAGGCTTACCTTGCCATGGGCCCTGAGATCAACTCTGCATTGCCACCCAAGCCTGTCCCCTTGATTGCAGTGTATATCTTATATCTATTCACCTAATCCCAGTCTCATCAATTAAAGTTTAAAGTTTGTTAAAAATTGTCTTGGGGGCAAGCACAGTGACTCCTGCCTGTAATCTCAGCACTCTGGGAGGCTGAGACGGGTGGATCACCTGAGGTCAGGAGTTTGCGACCAGCCTGGCCAACATGGTGAAACCCCGTCTCTACTAAAAATACAAAAATTAGCAACGCATGGTGGCACATGCCTGTAATCCCAGCTACTTGGGAGGCTAAGGCAGGAGAATCGCTTGAACCTGGGAGGCGGAGGTTGCAGTGAGCCAAGATTTGCGCCATTGCACTCCAGCCTGGGCGACAAGAGCGGAACTCCATCTCAAAAAAGAAAAAATAAAAGACAAAACCAATTGAATAACTATTTCCAGGATGCTAATGGTTAAGTCAGATTAAAGAAAGGACTTCAGTGTTTTGCCAGAAGGCCACATTCTGTTTAATACTGTTTTAAGGATAGAAATGAAAATAATGTAACACTGACCACACATGTAGACAAGAAGGAGATGGAAGAAATAATATATTAGGGGGCAGGACCCAGATCCCCAAAGATTTCAATAGACCAGAATGGCATGCAGAATTTATTATATAAAGCTAAAATGGATCAAGGGCAAATGTAAAGTCCTACCCCTGGGTTCAACATTCTGCTTCCCAAGAATGGAATAAGAAAGATATCAGTTAGTGGTATGTGTGGCAAATACTTCAGGTTTTAGGTGCCTGTGAAACAGATGTGAATTAAATATGTATGTGGTTGAGTAGGAGGTGGCAGGGAGGATTGAAAATATAGCAGTCTTAGAATTGGAAGATCATGAATTGCAATTCCAGCTCTACTCCTGACTGGTTGTGTAATGAAGATTATTTACCTCTTTCAGCATCAGTTTTTCCCATTATAAAATGTGTGGCATGTCACAGAGATTCAGTCATTGTAAAATGTATGTGCTTACTGGTGTTGCTAGCTGCAGAAACATATAAGCAAAATTAATTCAGTCTTAAATGATATTAAGAAAAATCGGCCGGGCATGGTGGCTCAAGCCTGTAATCCCAGCACTTTGGGAGGCCGAGACGGGTGGATCACGAGATCAGGAGATCGAGACCATCCTGGCTAACACGGTGAAACCCCGTCTCTACTAAAAAAAATACAAAAAACTAGCCGGGCGAGGTGGCGGGCGCCTGTAGTCCCAGCTACTCGGGAGGCTGAGGCAGGAGAATGGCGTAAACCCAGGAGGCGGAGCTTGCAGTGAGCTGAGATCCGGCCACTGCACTCCAGCCTGGGCGACAGAGCGAGACTCCGTCTCAAAAAAAAAAAGAAAAAAGAAAAAGAAAAATCATTCAGTTCTGGATACTTCGTTTTAAGAGAGATTTTGATACGATATGAGGTGGGTTTTTTTTGTTGTTGTTTTTTGTTTTTGTTTTTGTTTTTTGGTTTTTTTTTGAGACAGAGTCTTGCTCTGTCACCCAGGCTGGAGTGCAGTGGCATGATCTCGGCTCACTGCAAGCTCCACCTCCCAGATTCACACCTTTCTCCTGCTTCAGCCTCCTGAGTAGCTGGGACTACAGGCGTCCACCACCACTCCCAGCTAATTTTTTCATTTTTTATTTTTAGTAGAGATGGAGTTTCACCGTGTTAGCCAGGATGGTCTCGATCTCCTGACCTCATGATCCGCCCGCCTTGGCCTCCCAAAGTGTGCCCCTGGCCTATACTATATAATTCATTAAGACTAAGAAATGAGAAGGAAAAAAAATCACAGTTGGAAACTCCATTATTATTATAATTTTTTTTTTTTTTTTTTTTTGGGACGGAGTCTCGGCTCTGTCCCAGGCTGGCATGCACTGGCGCAATCTCAACTCACTGCAGCGCTCCGCCTCCCGGGTTCAAGCAATTCTCCTGCCTCAGCCTCCAGAGTAGCTGGGACTACAGGCGAGCACCACCATGCCCAGCTATTTTTGTACTTTTAATAGAGACAGGGTTTCACTGTGTTAGCCAGAATGGTCTCAATCTCTTAACCTCATGATCTGCCCACCTCGGCCTCCCAAAGTGTTGGGATTACAGGCATGAGCCACCACACCCGTCCTCCGTTATTTTATTATTATTATTTTCTTTTTTGATGGAGTCTCATTCTGTCGCCCAGGCTGGAGTTCAGTGGCGCGATCTTGGCTCACTGCAACCTCTGCCTCCCAGGTTCAAGTAATTCTCCTGCCTCAGCCTCCCGAGTAGCTGGGATTACAGGCACATGCCACCATGCCCGGCTAATTTTTTATATTTTTAGTAGAGATGGGGTTTTGCCATGTTGGCCAGGCGGGTCTTGAACACCTGACCTCAGGTGATCTACTCTCCTCAGCCTCCCAAAGTGCTGGGATTACAGGCGTGAGCCACTGCTCCTGGCCTGAAAACTCCATTATTATCTTTAAATCTCTAAATCGTTTATATATGAGCTAGGTTAGATTGTACATTTATTTTTTACCCATGAACACATTATTCAGGGCAGTGGGGGAAGCTTCAGGTTTGGCTCCATGTAAAGAAAAGCCTTTGAACCATTATAACTGTCTAAAAATAGAATGAATGGAATGAAGTACCTTATGGAGTCACTGGAGATGTGTTAAGTAAGAGGATGGGGCAACTCTTTGTCTTGGAACATTGTGGAGGGAATTCATGCCTTAGGTAAAGATCTGTTCAGGGCAATTTCTAAGGCTCTTTCTAACTCTTAAGATTCCAGATTCAGTAATATAGGAATAATACCTCTCGAAATTACTGCGGTGAATAGTGTATGTAAAAACTTCTGGCACATTGCATGGTACAGAGTTGGTGCTCATTGAATGTTTTTTGCCTTATCTATAAGATAAGAATAACCCTTACCTTGGCCTGATGCCAGCAAGATAATGAATGTAAAGATGCTATAAATACCCTTCAAATCCTTTGCCAATAGGAGGTGCAGAAACCTGTATCTGACATCTGGCCAGGCACGATTGGGGCATTTGCTTCAGTTTGTTCATTTACGAAGGGGGACCTTGGCTTTTTAGGTTGGTTGGTTGGTTGGTTGGTTTTCAGTGGGGAAGGGCCTGACTTAACTGCATGTAGAATGTATAGATTTGCCTTGCTGTGGCCAAAGAATGTAATGGTTAGGAACATAGACTTTTGGGGCTTCCAGCCTTCCCTTACTAGCTGGATGACTATTAGGGAGTGATAGCACCTCATGGGCCTCCATTTCCTGATCTGTAAAATGTTGAGGGCACCTGATTTAGGAATAATTGTGATTATTCAGCACAATAATGTATGTTAAATGCTTGGCCAGAGCATAGCACCTAAGTGGTCAGTTAACAGTAGCTGATTCTGTTGTTGTTATTTTTCACATACTGGGAGAGAAGTTTTCCAAATGCTTCTTTGAAGGGCTACTATTGATCTGGAG
Source organism: Rhinopithecus bieti (assembly GCF_001698545.2). Classification (NCBI taxonomy): domain Eukaryota; kingdom Metazoa; phylum Chordata; class Mammalia; order Primates; family Cercopithecidae; genus Rhinopithecus; species Rhinopithecus bieti. The sequence continues at coordinate 2,508,099 of NW_016806112.1, forward strand.
AGAGCCTTTCTTTTGTACCATTGAGAAACTCCCTTTTGAATTAGTTCCTCATCCATGGTATAGACCATTTTTTGAATAAACCGAACATGGCAGGCAGTAAGAATAGCTCTAGCGAGACAGAGAAGCAGTCCTAGGACTCCAGGCTCTTTAAAGAAATATGGCCCTTTAGTCTTTGATCTCAGTGTGCCCTTTAAAAAGTGTATCATGAGAAAAGCAAGCAGTGTTATGAGACATGAGCAGGTTCTTAACAGGTCTATATTTGATTGTCATTCTGTGGGTTCTTTGCTCTGGATCCAGGTGCTGCACAGAATGCCATAGAAATGCTTTATGAAGAGGTTATTGAACTTCAGTTCTGATACTGGTGGTTCAGGGTCAGCCACTTTCTAGGTGGACAAATTGTTTAACCATTTTGGAGCCTCCACTTCATCATTTACAAAAGGGTGATAACAGTTGTACTCACCTATATATGGGATTTGAAGATTACATGAGTCAGTAAAGTAAAGCCTACCTAGCTGTGGTGGGTGTTCAGTGAAATCATATCAGCGAAGAAAGGAAGGTGTGGTCCTTGTGGATATATTCATTATAACTATTTTTAAGTCTAGTCTAATAAGGCTCTGGTTTACATTATAATCATATCTAAAAGAACACTGCAGGTTTTAAAATTAGAAAATTTAGATTCTTCTATAGCCAATCATGATTTCCCAACAGTTTCATTTCCAGGCCTTTTCAGCGCTCTAGGAAATCCCATCTCAAACATAGTGGGTGCTATTTTTATGCTATTCATTTTGCCTTTTTGGCCTTACTTGTTTTCATTTTTAAAATTTGCTATTGTAACTTTTCTGTAATGTTTACCTTGAGTTTTTTTTATGCTTTCAAAAGGAAAATGAAAGGAATACTCATTACACCAGGGCCATTTTATAGGGTATCTTTTGTTCTTAAAGGGTTTTTTATATTTTGTTTGTTTGTTTGTTTTGCAAACAACAGAAACTCACTTAAATTAACTTAAGAAAGAAAAGAAGGAGGATTGGCTGGGCGCTGTGGCTCATACCTGTAATCCCAGAACTTTGGGAGGCCAAGGTGGGTGGATCATGAGGTCAGGAGTTCAAGACCAATCTGGCCAACATGGTGAAACCCCGTCTCTACTAAAAATACAAAAATTAGCCAGGCATGGTGGCATGTTCCTGTAATTCCAGGTATTCAGGAGGCTGAGGCAGGAGAATTGCTTGAACCGGAACCTGGGAGGCAGAGGTTGCAGTGAGCGGAGTTTGCACCACTGCGCTCCAGCCTGGGCTACAGAGTAAGACTCTGTCTCAAAAAAAAAAAAAAAAAGAAAAGAAACCCCAAAAGAAAAAAAGGAAGATTGTATTATAATAACATGGTTATGTCAGTTTGTCACTGTGCTGTTTTATCACAGGAAGTGCATACAAGCCTTAGAAAAGTCTGTAACCAAGAACTGTAGAGTCCTCAAGAACCTAGGCAGTCTTTCCGTATCTGTCGTTCTCCATTTCCCTGGTTGTATAATCTCATATATTTACTTCTCTGAATACCTGCTGTTTGCTGAGTGACTTTGGACAAGTCATTATATTGCCTGTTTCCCTGTTTGGGGGAAAAAGAAAAAAGGTATATTAGTTTCCTGTGCTGCTGTAACAAATTACCACAAACTCATTGCCTTAAAGCAACAAAAATTTACTCTCTTACTGGAAGAGAAGCCATAAATCCAAAATCAGACTGGGCATGGTGCCTCACGCCTCTAATCCCGGCACTTTGGGAGGCCGAGGTATGCGGATCACTTGAGGTCAGGAATTCAAGACCAGCCTGGCCAACATGGTAAAACCTTGTCTCTAATAAAAATACAAAAATTAGCAGGGCGTGGTGGCAGGTGCCTGTAATCCCAGCTACTTGGGAAGCTGAGGCAGGAGAATTGCTTGAACCCAGGAGGTGGAGGTTGCAGTGAGCCGAGATTGAGCCTCTGCACTCCAGCCTGGGCGACAGAGCAAGACTCCCTCTCAAAAAAAAAAAAAAAAAAATCAGTATCCCTGGGCCGAAATGAAGGTGTTTGCAGAGCCACAATCCTTTCAGAATCTCTAGGGGAGAATGAGTTCCTTGCCTCTTCCAACTTCTGGTGACTGCCGTCATTCCTTGGTTGGTAGCCAGTTTTTGCCTCTGTCTTCATATCGCCTTCTCTTCTACATATTATGCGTTTCTTCTTCTCTACTATTCTTATCAGATCTCCCTCTGCCTCATGAAGACACTTGTGGTTGTATTTAGGGCCCACCCATATAATTCAGAATAACCCCCTAACGCAAGATTCTTAATTTAATCACATCTACAAATACCCTTTTTCCTTTATAAAGTAGCATTTTACAGGTTCCAGGGATTAGGACCTGATATCTGTGGGTCGCAATTATTCTGCTTACTACAGATGGCAATCATAAAGAATCATCTCAAAAGTTGGCATATAATAAGGGCTCCAGAAATGCAAGCCTCCTCCTTTCTCTGCATCCCTCCTACGTATACTACCATGACCCTCCGTTAGCATTGCCTTCGAAAGCCTTTCTTTTCAGGAATGTCATTATCACATTCAATGTGTACCTGCTGGGGTAATAATAAAGAAAATAATAGCTGACAGTTATCAGATGTCTGTTACAGCCCACACACTGCAGTGAGAACTTTATCCATGGGATATAGGTATTATTATAATCACCATTTAACAGATGAGAGAAATGAGAAAAGTAAAGAAGATCGATTTTTCCCTAGTTCACCCAGCTAGTGTCAGAGCTAGGATTCAAATTAGAATCTCTCTAATTATAAGGGGTCTCTAATTCATGGTATAATGACGTGGCTTTGCTTTTGTTTTTTTTAAGAGACATGGTCATGCCGTCGCTTAGGCTGGAATGCAGTGGTACAGTCATAGCTCACTGCAGCCTCAAACTCTTAGGCTCAAGCAGTCCTCCTGCTTCAGCCTCCTTAGTAGTTGAGACTACAGGTGTGTGCCATCACGCCTGGCTCTATAATGACGTTCTTGATTATTATACCTTGCCTCTTACTCAGGAGTGAGGTTCATATATCTGATTTTTTGTCTTGGCCTCTGATCAGAACCTTCCCTGGTGATTTCTTGTACCTGCTGGCATAGCTTCACATCACAGTTCACAGGGTGCTTTTTTGTCATCTGCCTGCTCTTTAGCAGTTGCTTGGTCCTGAGTAAATGCAGTTTAAAGGAAGAGGAAGTGAAGAGCTATACTCTATTCTGAATTTCCTCCTCGAGTAACTGGTTTATTGCTAGTCAGTGAGTTCCATGACTCTGGGGATCATAACGATTTATTTATGTCCTAGCACAGGGCCTGGACACAGAATAGATATTCTGCTAGAGTGTAAGCTTCACCAGGGACTTCTGTTCACTGCTGTATTCATGCCTTACAGCAGTTCCCGGGATAGAAGAGTTGCACAGTAAATATTTATTGACTGGATGTCTGGCTGACTGGCTTAGTTGGGCATGGTTAGAACTTAATTACAGCTGTCATTTATTGGCTATATATCACGTGTGAGGCACTTACATATATGGTAAGTAATCCTTACCATGCTCTTACAGGGTAGAATTGATGGGTTATAGATGAGCAGGGTGAGGGTGATAGAGGAGTCAAAGATACTTTGTAGGTTTCAGTCTTAGATACTGATCCAAGTGTTGCTGAAACCCAGGAGAAAGAGTTTAGGTAGACTGTGTTGTGGTATCTGCAACCACAGATACAGGGACTACTCCTGGGACAAAGCTCCAAAGATGGGCCCCCTATTTGCCCTTTAGCCTGGAGATAGTGGTGGTCTTAATCTACCCAGAGCAGAGTTGCTCACTTTAGGAACTGTAGGCTTAAAGCCATTATTTCCACTGTGTTCTAACTCGAACATGATCAGTTTCTGTTCCAGATGATCGGGCTGAACAACGAACCTGTCTCATTTGTGGGGACCGTGCTACAGGCTTGCACTATGGGATCATCTCCTGTGAGGGCTGCAAAGGGTTTTTCAAGCGGAGCATTTGCAACAAACGGGTATATCGATGCAGTCGTGACAAGAACTGTGTCATGTCTCGGAAGCAGAGGAACAGGTGCCAGTACTGCCGCCTGCTCAAATGCCTCCAGATGGGGATGAACCGGAAGGGTGAGTGGTGCTCATGGTGCTGATGGCCCATCCTTCATTCAAGACTTTACCTTTAGTGTCAGCTGTTTAGTTACTTATTTCTCAAGCTTGCACTACATATCAGGCCTTACAGTTTGTACTCATAACCAAAAATGAATCTGGAACCATTCTTGCCTACAAGCACTTCCTAAACTAGGTAGAGGGGAAAAAACTAGTGAAATGTTAAGGATTCTGTGGGAATGAGTGCACAAGCCCTGTGTGACCAAGAACCCACTTAACAGTCAGGTCTTAACTGCGATTAATATACATCACTAATTATTTCAGGAATGATGACAGAAGTAGAAATTTTTGGATGAAAAGGCATGAGGTAGGAGATTTCTGAATGCGGTATCATTTTGTTTGCTAGAACCATGGTGTACTCAGAGGCTAGGCATGCTCAGAAGTCTGTGTCTAGGTTGGTGAGGAGTTTGGGATGTATTGGGAAGCTTTCCAAGAGCCCTTAGCCTGAGATAATAGGAATAAACTGACGTTCTAGTAGGATGAATATGAAGGACTCTTTTGGAGGATGAATTGGGGCAAGGGAAACAGAAAAACCATCTAGAAAGTTTTTAGTAGAGTCTAGAAGGAAATCTGAAGGAACGGGGGAAATAATGGCACAGAGAGACACTGAAGAAACTCACCTGATAGAACTTGGTGACATACTGAATATTGAGCAGCACCAGAAGTTGAAGTTGAGGATGTGGATTAAGAGTAATGATCTTACTATGGAGGAAAAAATGGGAGGAAACAAAAAAGTCAAACTAAAAAGCAGGGTGATTCCTCTATAGGACCCTCTGAAAAGAAAGGAAAAGAAAAGAAAAAAGGGTGGGGCAAAATGTTGGCCTTGGCAATACTGAGTTTGAGGTACCTGAGAGGGACACATAAAGATGTTCACCAAGGAAGTTGGTTGTATAGGATTGGAACTGACGTGAGAAGCCCTGCCTGCAAACAGGCTTCATGGAGCTGTTGGCACAGAGGTGGTAGTAAAAGTCTAGTCCAGAGGTGAAATCACCCACAGAGAGCTTAGATACATAAGAGAGAAGGGCCGGTGTCAGAAGCCTAGAGTGGTATTCCCATGGAGAGTAGAGAGTAGAATAGAGCAGTGTCATTCAGCAGAAAGAAGAGAGGCTCTAGAGGCAAACAGACTAGCTCTTAGCTCTGTGACCTTAGGAAGTTTGCTTTATATCTCTGATATTCAATTATCTTACCTTTAAGGTGGTATGTTACTTGCCCTGCAGAGTTCTCTACAGGATTAAGTATGATAACATACAAAATACCCAGCAAGGTATTAGGGGTTCATAGCAGCAGTGTTCAGGGATGGGGGGGTTAGTCAGATAAAGTGAACTATTCCAACTGGTTTTATAGCATTATGAATGCAGACATCCAGATGTACTCAGACTGGTTTTATTGTGTATGAGATAGGAAGGACCTTTTAAAAACTTGCCCATCATGAAGAAAAGTAAGAGAGATGTGGAAGGGCATTTAGATAAATTTGGGTGATTTATAATTTATTATAAATACTAATATTGAGCACTTATTTATGTACCCTCCATATATATATTCTACCACTGAATACATACAGCAACCCTGTTATTAACTGTTATCCCCAGTTTACAGATACAGCTTAGGGAGGTAAAATGATTTAGCAGTAGTAGTTTAGGGGTGGTTGTGTTGACAGTTAATAGTTACTAAATTATAATTTGTTATTAAGCAGAGCTTGTACCTGACCACACGGAAAATGTACTGCTTCACATGTCTACCATGTGGCGTAGTTGTTTACATGTTGGAACGCCCTGTGTTTACTGGATGATGAATGCCATAGTAGGACATTTGAAGTGTTACCAAGTTTGTCCCCTGCCTCTCTTTCTAACTCATTTCTGAATACTGTGCCTCAGGGATGTCTTACAGTGCCTATACTAAGGTTTTTTCCTCTACTTGGAGATCTTTTCCCTTCCCCACTGTCAGTTTCCTCTTATTGAAATCTTTTCCAGCCACCAATACCAAACACGTACTGTCTTGAAGAGTCTGTCAACTTCTTGCCCTCACCCTGTTTTGGTTTTGGCCTCCACATTTCTCATCTCCCTTTGTTGCCCTCACTGTATCTTATGAAAGCTTAGTTATTATGGGTTGTCTTCTTGACTACTGTCTCTGAAGAATCATCCTGCTTATTCAGCCGGAGTGTGAGATTCTGAGGCTTCCAGCAAAACTCACCTGTTTTAGGGAAGAAGAAACTTAACTTTATAACCCCTCTGACCATAGACCGGAAGACACATGGAGTATGAGGGACAGGGAGCTGTCTCCTAAGGACTATTTGCACGCAGAGCAGGTAGACCCAGTTGCCTGGTGAAGTCTGCGTCAGGGAGAGAAACCCTGCCACCTCCTGGTTGGTGCTGCGAAAGCAGGATTAAAGTTGCAGTTGCCATGGGAGTATTTTGGGGGTAAGGAATACTCTGTATGGACCTGTGGTGGTTGACACATAATTCTGTGCATTTGCCAAAACCCATAGAACTTTATACCACAAAAAAGTAAATTACTACATGTGAAAATTTGTTTAATCAGCTAGGATATTGTAGGGGTTACAGGGCAGAGAGAAAGAATGCACACTGTGACAAATGAATCTAGCTAGTGTTAGAAATGAGTTACATAACCACACTTAAGGGGTCGGAGAAAAAAGGAGCTAACCTTTGAAAAGTGTTTTTACTGTATACTGTAAGGCTAAAAGTAAAAAGAATTACATACAAACAAAGCACTCTATAGTTTGTAAAATTTGTTTCTCTCAAGGTTATGTGTTAGGAATTCTGTCGCTACTTCATTTAGAGTAGAATCAGCAAGTAAATATATTGTGGACAATGAGAGTCAGTTTTCTCACATAAGAGAAAGAAAGAAGTTATAAATCAGCAAAGGAGAAGGCTAGAATGAATCCCCTGGTGCTAGATTGGAATCAGTGTGTCAATATGTATTCATGTTTTAGATAGATTTAAAAATATATAGATACCGTGTGTGGGTAGGTGAGTTAGTGTACCTATGTATGTTTCCAAGCTCTAGCCACTGAGAGGGGCTAGAAGCAGATACCCCAGGAGCAATGAGTACACCCAGCACCCAGATCTTGGCTTCCAAATATCAATGAAAGGAATGAGGACTCACTGGAGAACTGGTTGATTCTAAGGCTGGGATAGGAGAAATATAAAATGATCCTGGAGCATCTTAAGGTACCAGCAAATTAGGAAGTACTTTCTAAAAAAAAGAAAGGAAGCGTATCAAAGGGCACAGAAGCCAACCTGAAAGAACTTCTGATGGCCAACGTTGGAACAACTTGAGGAACAATAACTATAGGATTAGTTTATAACCCAAATAATAAAGTAAATATCCATGAGTTCATACTGAAAGAAGTAAGTTAATAAATAAAGAGAAGTGATCATTTTTCCTTTTAAGCGAATTCTGATTAATAAATGTAGAAGGAGGCCAGGCTTAGTGGCTCACATCTGTCATCCCAGCACTTTGGGAGGCCAAGGCAAGAGGATCACTCGAGCCCTGGAGTTCAAGACCAGCCTGGGCAACATAGTGAGACTCCATCTCTAAAAATATAAATGTAGAAGGAATGAGGGAAATAGAAAAAAAAAATCACCATTAGGGCTGGGCACAGTGGTTCATGCCTATAGTCCCAATACTTTGGGAGGCCAGAGCAGGTGGATTGCTTAAGCTCGGGAGTTCAAGACCAGCCTTGGCAACATGCTGAAACCCCATCTATACAAAAAAAATATAAAAATTAGCTGGGGGCGTTGGCATGTGCCTGTAGTCCCAGCTGCTCTGGAGGCTAAGGTAAACCTGGGAGACGGAGGTTGCAGTAAGCCAAGATCACACCATTGTACTCCACCCTGGGTGACAGACCAAAAAAAAAAAAAAAAAAATTCACCATTAGAACACCACAGTAATAATTGCGACAAGCAAGATCCTAATGGATGCCACTTACTTAAGTGGCATTGGTGTAAACAGAAACAGAATATTTGCATAGTCTGCAAATATATAGTAATTACAAAGGGAAAAATAGTAAGTTTATTTAAAGAATTCTGACAGACATGACTGTAGCCAAATGATCAAGATTAACAGTACCAGTAAAACACACCAACATTGTATATACCACCGATATGAAACACTGAGAAGCGCACACATGTACACATGCACAGAGGTAAGTTCACTCTCAGTCTAATCCTGAGAAAACAGACAAGCCCATATTGAGGGACGTTCTTCAGAATAACTGACATTTGACAAAATACCCATTTGAAAAGTGTCAGAGTCACAAAAAACAAGGAAAGACTGAGCTGTCACAGATTGGAGAAGACTATGAAGGCAAGACAGCTAAATGCAATGTGGGCCCCTGGATTGTGTTCTGGAACAAAAGATATCAGTGAAACAACTGGAGAAATCAAAATAAAGTATGTGCTTTGGTTAATAGTATTGTACCAAAGTTAGTTTCCTAGTTTTGATGACTAGCCATGATTATGTCAAATGTTAAAAGGAGGAGAGTATATGAGAACTCTCCATACTATTTTTGCAACTCTTGTATAAAGTCTAAACTTACCTTAAAATTTAAAAAATTAACTATTAAAAAAATGCAGCTGCCATTTGTGGCTGGGGCTTTTTCATGTGAGAGACAGCTCTCTGTTGTCCTCCATCTTTGGATATAGAACTGAATGTCTTTTCAGACCTGGAAGTTGACTGGTCAGAAAAGTCATTAAATTAGCAAAGCAATGAGGAAGATCTAAAGAAGGGTGGTGAATGGAGACTGGGCCCTGTCTGTCCATCCCCACTACTGCACTAGTATCCCCCATGTACGTTCCTTACCCATTTTGCAGTCTTTGGGATAAAGCCAGGCTCCTCAAGGTGATTTTCAAGGCCCCTCTGACACTGGCATCAGCCACCTGATCCCTTTCCTTCTCCATTTGGTGGTCCCCACTCACAATCTGCATTCCATCCTAGTTCTTCAAAAATCCAATGATGTTTCCTGTTTTGCACATGTGGTTTCATCTGCCTGAAAGAAGAGAGGGTTTCAGCCACCCTTTCTTCTACTCCTGACTTCAAGATTCAGCATTAATTTGTAACATCCTCTAAGAATCCTCCTCTGACGCCACTCCCCACCAGATAACCCTCCTGTGCTTCCACAGCTTTTTCGCATGCTCTCTGCCATAACCCTGGTCACCTTGTGTTGTCTTTCTCTGTTCACTCGTCTGTTTCCCTCATTATTAGACAATGAGCCCCTCAAGGGCCATGATCAAGTCCTACTTTTCTGTTGGTCCCTCAGCAAATAACTCAGTCGTGATAGGATGCTCCCTGGTTAGATGGGTTGACTGTGATGGAGGGCCATGGCAGGAAGTGGGATGGGGAGAATACTGTAAGAGGAGAAATGGAGATACAGTCAGCTTCGTGGTGGGTGGGAAGGGGGAGTGGATTTCATATTAGTTATTATGTGAAAAAAATAAAAAATTTCCTTAACTCTGTGGTCTCATAACTTGCTAACTAGTTCAAAAGTATAAAGGTCAAGGAAAGCTTCTTGGAGGAGGTGATGTTTGCAGAATGGCATTGTGAGACAGTGATCCTATGGCATCTCCATGTCACTTTGCCAGGGTAAAAAGTGCCCCAGGACACAACACAGAGGTCTGCATGAAGCACTGAGAAATCTCAAGGAGGGATAACATTTGAGCAGAATCTTCAAGAAATCAAAGTTCGTGTTCCTTACAAACTTTTTTTTTTACATTTCTTACATTTTCCTTATGAACTTTTTTTTACATTTTTTCTACCAAAAAAAAAAAAACGGTAGAGACAAGTTTTCAGCATGTTGCCCAGGCAGGTCTTGAACTGAGGATCAAATTCAGCTGAGCTGAACTGAGCTCAAGCAGTCCTGCGCCTCAGCCTCCCGAAGTGCTGGGATTATAGGCATGAGCATATGCCCGGCCAAAGGTTTGTTTGTTTGTTTTTAAGTTAAGACTTTAAAATTTTGCTTTGTTTTATTTTGAAATAATTTCAAGCTTACAGAAAATTTGCAACAGTAGTAAGAATTCCCATATACCCTTTACCCAAATTCACCAATTGCTAACATTTTGCCACATTTGCTTTATCATCCTATTTGTTTTGTTATTTTCCCTCTCCCCTCCCCCTTGCTCTTCCTTCTGTCTCTCTCTCTCTCTCTTCCACCTTCCCCACTTCCCACAGGTAAGTAAGTATGTGTGCGCCTGCATGTGTGCACCTTCTTAGCCATTTGAGAGTGAGGCATAGGCAGTGTTCCTCTTATTTCTAAGAATCACAGTACTATTATCAAAATCCGGAAATTTAACATGACACAATACTATCTTATTAGCAGATCTTATTCAGTTTTTGCCATTCATCCCAGTGTCCTTTATAGCAATTTCATTTTTTCTGATTTAGAAGCCAGTTCAGGAAATCACATTACATTTAGTTTTTATGTCTTTTCAGTCTCTTTTAATCTGAAATAGTTCCTCAGTCTTTCTTTGTCTTTATTAACATTGTCGATTTTGAAGCAAATAAGTCATGTATTCATGTATTTTGTAGAATATCCCTTAATTTGGGCTTGTCAGTTTCCTCACAATTACATGCAGGTTATACATTTTTCAAAAGAATGCCATAGAAATGATGTTGTGTCTTTCTTAGTCCATAATATCAAGAGCACATGATGTAAGTGTATACCCATTATTGGTGATATTAACTTGAATCACTTGGTTGTTATGATGTCACTTAGGGAAGGTAGTGTTGCCAGATTTTTCCACTTTAAGTTTCTTTCTGAGTACAGGGAACATACTAAGAGACAGAACTATGTAAAACAGAATAGTGTGTTCAAAGACTAACAAATAGTTCTCTATATGTAGGGTGTACCGTTAGGGTATAGCGTTAGGGCATAGCATTTATGCCAGAGATGAGGGTGAGGGGTCCCAGCAGAACCAGATGATAGATGGTCTTGAATGCCATGCTCAGGAGCTTAGGTTTGGCCCATGGTGAGGAGCTTAGATTTGGCCCATGGACCAAAGGCACCACCAACAGGTTTTGAGTGGAACTTTGATGTTGTTAGCTTTGTTATTTATGGTTTCTGGGTTCTGTTGACTGCCTAGGCCCAAACAAATGAAGAATGGTAGGCATATGAGTTCCAAAGCAGAAAAAGTATTTGTGGTGCCTTCTGAGAAGATAGAAGCGTCATGGCTAGGGCCATTCTCTTTCTTAGACTTAAATAAGAGTTACAGCAGAACCATTCCTGTAATACTGCACACAGGAGCCATTTGTTCTTTTTAATCAAATCACTGCCAGATAGACTTTAACCCTGCTGAAAAACGTGTTAGTTCAGTGTGGCATCTAGGGACAAGCACAGCTTTAGAATCAGAAGATCTAGGCCGGGCGCGGTGGCTCAAGCCTGTAATCCCAGCACTTTGGGAGGCCGAGACGGGCGATTCATGAGGTCAGGAGATCGGAGACCATCCTCCTGGGCTAACACAGTGAAACCCGTCTCTACTAAAAAATTCAAAAAAATAGCCGGGCGACGTGGCGGGCGCCTGTAGTCCCAGCTACCCGGAGCTGAAGGCAGGAGAATGGCGTTAAACCGGAAGGCGAGCTTGCAGTGAGCTGAGATCCGGCACTGCACTCAGGGCCTGGGCGACAGAAGCCAAGACTCCGTCTCATTAAAAAAAAAAAAAAAAAAGAAGAATCAGAATTAAATGGAAACTCCAGCTCTGTCAGTTTTTCTCTGAGTAACCTTGAGCAAATCTCCTTTACCTCTCTGAACTCTGTTTTCTCCATCTCAAAATGAATGGGAGAATAATACACCTTCCAAGGTGGTTGTAAGGATCAAATGAGATAACATGCATATGGGCAAGAATATTATAAGCTTGAAAATATGCTCCAAGTTTTTGTTTTTAAAAGAGGCACTGTGGCACATTGTATTGATTTCCACACTTCCGGCGGTTTCATAGCATCTTGACCGATTTTATCACTGCTTTTATATTAGTCTTTCGATAACTTTTAAAATCAAAGTTCATTTTAAAGGCATTTTTTTACCACCTCAGTGAGTTGCACATCAGAATAAATGTATAATTTAAGAATAATTAATACTTAATAAATAACAATGTAAATAAGAATAATTAGTAATTAAGAATGTATAATTAAGAGTTTATGCATCACCTGAAAGTATCTGATGTTTCTCCACTAGGATGCATACAGAGTAGTAGTAGAAAGAAGTCTGGTCTTAGAGTCTGATAGCTTGGGTTCCAACCCTGATTCTGTTCTTTAGTTTCTGTCTCTTCCAGCAAAATACTTCATTTCTGTGAGCCTTAGATCCATCTCTTCAATGGGAGTGATACTAATACTTTACTCATGAGTTATTTTACCTCAGAGAATAGTATGTAATACATAGTAGATTTCTATCATTTCTTATTCTGGGTAGGGTCGAGGAAGAAGATGAACTTTTTTTTTGAGATGGAGTTTTGCTTTTATTGCCCAGGCTGGAGAGCAGTGGCACCATCTCGGCTCACTGCAACCTCCACCTCCCGGATTCAAGCTATTCTCCTGCCTCAGCCTCCCGAGTAGCTGGGATTACAGGCATGCGCCACCACCACGCCCGGCTGATTTTGAATTTTTAGTAGAAATGTGGTTTCTCCATGTTGGTCAGGCTGATCTCAAACTCCCAACCTCAGGTGACCGGCCCTCTCAGCCTCCCAAAGGCTGGGATTACAAGTGTGAGCCACTGCGCTGGGCCGATGAGCTTTTGAATTTCAGAACAAGAGATTGGCAAGATGTAAATATTTAAGACATGTGGCCCTTTAAATGAAAAGTAAAGTATGTTGCATTATTTTCACACCTCCAGGACAGTGAAAATGAGATAACAGCTGAACTATTAATATATTTGTTGTTGTATTCCAGTGACAGATCTTTGTTCTCTACCTGTGAACTGAAATAAAGACATGTGAGATGTTATTATTGGAAATAGAAATATCCAAAGACTGTCATTGACCATGGAATAGCAGAGAAGCAATTGTAAGGATTTTTAGGCCTTGAAATTAAATGGAAAGAGACCTCCCAGCCAACAAGCAGCATACATCTAGCTCTAACATAGGCTATATATGTTTCTTACTCTAAATTCTTAACAGCTTTTTATAATGCAGACTGACCATGTTGCCTCCACTTAGCAGATGAAAATATTAAGATTCTAGCAAAGGTGAGAATAGAACCTTGGATTTTTAACTCAAAGAGGCTAGGGAGAGGGAAGGATTAGTTACTAAGTGCTTACTTTCCATGCCAGGCCCTAGGGTTGGTGTTTTAGCCATACCGTTTTATATAATGTAACATAAAACAAGTACTAATATTCCCTCTTTTCATTTCAGTAAACTAAAATCCCGAGAGGCAAAGAAACTTGTTCATAATTATACAGACCAGGAAGAAACAGGATTTGGACCCTAACTTGCTTACTTCTGAATTTCCTGTCAGCCTTTTAGTTACCTCAGAAACAGGGTTATACTTGGAGCTCCCACCTTTTGAGGCAATCAGTGCCTGCCTCAGGAACTTTCTAGATTCCTTATGTTAATTTTTTAAAGTGGCAGGTATATCCTAGTAAGGCCTGCTGTTACATAATGTCATTAGCTTATCTTCTGTCATTGTTAACATTAACCCCTTTCAAGCTACCCTCCACAGTGGCTGTCACAAAGATTTTTTTTAAATCCCAATATGACCGCAGTGCCCCCCTACATTCCTTCTTGTCCTCAAGCTCCTTAGCTCAAGTTACACCCTACTCTGGCATTCAAGGCTCTTTATGATCTAAGCCCAACTGGCCTTTCTACCCTTATCTCATGCTACTCTTCCCCTGCGTAGGCCACCTTCCCCCCATGCTTTAGCCAGATTAAGCCACTTGGAAGTTTCCAGAAAGAAGAGCTCATTTTTACTTTCAGCTTGCTTTTTTGTACACTGTTCGCTCAACCTGGAGCACTCTTTTCCTAGCTGCCTAAATCCCACTTAAGCTTTAATACTCAGTTCAGAAGTTTTCTTTTCCAGAAAGGATTGCCTAATACTGTGGTCCTACTATAATTGCAAATCAGGGGTTCTTCTCTATGCCCCCGTGTTAAGTGTTCCATAAACAGTGATGATAATATTAGTAGTAGTTGTTATTCTTAGTCAGGAGATACTACTTAAAGGATGCTTTTTATACTTAGAAAATGCTCAGTAATCTCCTTTAACTACACAGGTGCTCTATTGACTGCCTGTGCAGGGAGAAACCATTGAGGTCAAAATTCTGATTAAAAAAAAAAACAAAAAACCTGTTCTGATTCTACAAATCAAACCTAAACGTAGGCTGGGAATAAAACTGTTTTATTTAAAATGGAAATACCCTGTCCCTCCCCTAGAATTTGTCAAACCTTAAGATGCATCATCCTGGCGGGATATTTGTAACTGAAGGACTGGTAAACAGTACTATCACCTTTTTTAAACGTATTGAATGTATACAGTGTGTGTAATAGGTACAGAATGCCTTGGGGGCCCCAAAATATTGCTGCCTATGAAGGAACCTGGAATAATAGAAAGAAGTGTGTGCTTTGGGTCCAGAAGGACCTGTGTTTTAATCTTGGATTCACTAATTACTGTCTTATGCTTTTGGCCAAGTAAATTCTCTTTTTGTGCTAAGAGTTATATGAGTGTGCTTCTGACTGCCTTTCTTGACTTATGTTTCCTTTCAGCTATCAGAGAAGATGGCATGCCTGGAGGCCGGAATAAGAGCATTGGGCCAGTCCAGGTGAGTTCTAGACCTCAATCCCTGTGGTCCATCCTGGAAGCCCAGGGCTCCAGCTGTTCCTGAAACTGCTCACCTTGATTCTTTCATCTGCTGCTGAGGAGAGCCATCTTTGTTTTCATTTCTGTAAAAGTGCTTTCACAGCCTGGATGTGAAAGTGCTTTGAAATCTTAAATATGTAAGTTAATGATTAAAGCTCTTCTTGTGATCCCTCAGCCTTTTCTAAGGATTTCACAGACAGTGAACCCAGTTATGGTTCTGAACCATGCAGAGGATTTTTTTTTTTATCAATCCTTAAGGTTATAGATAAGTAAGCCTGGCAGAAATGAGCAGGACTACTTTGCTGTTCGTTTCATCTAAAAAACGTACCAGCAGGGTATTATTGTCTTATTGTAGAGTAGGAATGATAATACCCCCATTCAGTCCCACAAACATTTACTGAGTTCCTACTCTTCCAGGCCCTATACTGTGAACTCAGTCTAATGGGAGAGACAGATAGGTAAACAGACATCATAGTAAGGTGAGAGGTAACAGAGGATGCTCAGGGACTACAGAGGGAGGGGCATCTATTCTGCTTGGGCTAGAATAGCCGTGGTTGGGGACTAGAGACACTCAAGAAAGTAGACTGTGAAAAGACCCAAAGATGAATCTTTATGACAAGGAGTTAGTTCAGTTAGGCTGGAACATTGGGCACATGTAGTAGAGTGGCAGAAGATAAGGCAGATTCCTTGAATTTGGAATCAGTTCATTAGGGAGTGGCCTTCAACTGTCTTTGACTATAGCTCCTTAGGAAAAGTCTTTGTGGGACCAGCCTACACCACTTGTTCTTACTCGTTGTTCTTACTTGCCAGCAGAAGAGCTTCATGAGGGTAGAAAATTGGATGTATTTCTGCACATCAGGTGAATCCCTTGGCACACTAGTAGGCAGAGAGCATGCCTTAGGAATTACTAGTGGCCAGGAGCAGTGGCACACACCTGTAATCCTAGCACTTTGGGTGGCTGAGGCAGGAAGATTGCTTGAGGCCAGGAGTTCAAGACCAGCCTGGGCGACATAGCAAGACAGACCCTGTCTCTACCAAAATAAAATAAAAATTTAAAAAACTATTATTGTTACTGGTATGAGCCAAGAGGCAACCACTAAAAGGTTTTGCATTTTAGAAAGATCATTCTAGCAGGTAGAAATGGTTTGTGAGGAGTGAGGTGAGGATGAGTGAAACTGAGGGAGAGAGAAAGCAGTTAGAAGGTTTTTACAGAAGTACAAGTGAGAGATACAGATAATAGATAAGGAAGAGCAATGGCAGTGCAGATTGAGGGGATATAATAGACTCAAGAGATATTTACTCGGTAAATTTATGGGATTTAGCCAGGTAAATGTGAGAGAATGAAAGAAAGGTGTTCAGAATTGTCTTAAAACACACACTGATGATGTTTGGAGGATTTCCTGTCACATGAGCACAGCATACATTCAGTCAGGCTGTGTGACTCCCAACTCTGCTGTATTTATTCTTTTTTTCTAAAACATTTTATTCTCATTTTCAAGTCAAATGTATGTCTTATAAATTCTTTTGTTTTTTGGTCTGGACTAATAGCTGTTCTTTTTTATTATGGCAGAAGTAAAAACCATATAACATGAAATCTACCTTTTAAACAAAATTTTAATCATATAGTACAGTGTTGTTAACTATATGCACACTCTGATATAGCAAATCTTTAGAACTTTTTCATCTTACGTGACGGAAACGCTATACCCATTAGACAGCAGTTCCTCATTTTCCTCTCCCTTTGCCCATGGCAGCCACCATTCTACTTTCTGCTTATAAGAGTTTGACTACTTTAGATACCTCATAAAGTGGAATCATGCAGTATTTGTGCTTCTGTGACTAGTTTATTTCACTTGGTGTAATGTCATCATGGTTCATCCTTGGTATAGCTTATAATGACTTCCTTCTTTTTTAAGGTGTTTTATGTCTATATCACATTTTCTTATGCATTTCTCTGTCATCGGACACTTACATTATATTCACTTCTTGACTATTTTGAATAATGCTGCAGTGAACGTGGGAGTGCAGATATCTCTTCACAATCCTGATTTCAGTTCTTTTGGATAAATACCCGTAGGTGGGATTGCTGGATCCTATGGTGGTTCTATTTTTACCTTTTTTGGGAACCTCCATGCTGTTTTCCATAGTGGTTGCACCATTTTACATTCCCACTAACAGTGCACAAGGTTTCCATTTCTTCATGTCCTTGCCAGCACTTGTTATTTTCTGGACTGTTTTTTTTGTTTGTTTTTGGTTTTTTTTGTTGTTGTTGTTGTTGTCTTTTGCATATAACAGACATCCTAACAGGTGTAAGTTAATATCTTCAAGTTTTGATTTGTATTTTCCTGATGATAAGTGATGTTGAGCATCTTTTTATATACCTATTGGTCATATGTCTTCTTTGGAGAAATGTCTGTCAAGTTTCTTGTTCATTTTTCAACGTGTTTTGTTTTGTTTTGTTTTTGTTACTGAGTTACGGGAGTTCCTTGTATATTGTGCATGTTGACCGCTTGTCAAATGTATGGTAATATATTCTCCCGTTTCATAGGGTATCTTTTTACCCTGTTGATTGTTTCCTTTGTTGCACAGAAGCTTTTTAGTTTAATGTAGTCACACTTGGCTGTTTTTGTTCTGTTGTCTGTACTTTTGGTGTTGTATCCAAGAAATCACTGCCAAGACCAGTTTTATGAAGATTTTCCCCTGTGTTTTCTCCAAGAAGTTTTATAGTTTTAGGTCTTATATTTAAATATTTAATCTATTTTGAGGTTGACTTACTTCTGTGAACGGTGTAAGGGTTCGACGTCTTTTGGGGCGTGGGGGCGGGGCACGTGGATGTAGTTTTCCCAGCACTATTTGTTGAAGAGAGTATCCAAAATGTGGTGGTAGAAAGCCTCACAAAGGACATGACATTTGGGGTTTTTTTGTTTGGTTTTATTTTGTCTTCTTTTGAGACAGGGTCTTGCTCTGTCACCCAAGCTGGGGTGGGTTAGTGCGATCATGGCTCACTAGAGCCTCAGTCTTCTGAGCTTAGGCCAGAATCTCCTGCCTCAGTCTCTTGAGTAGCTAGGACTACAGGCATGCACCACCAGGCCCAACTAATTTTTCTATTTTTTGTAGAGATGGGTTTCACCATGTTGCCCAGCTGGTCTTGAACTCCTGGAACTCCCAAAGTTTTGGGATTACAGGCATGAGACACCATGCCTGGCAAGAGGTGACATTTGAATTGAATCTTAAAGGACAAGTAGGAGATTGTCATTGAGGAGTGGTGTTTCAGGGTTAGGAAAGAATAGCCTCAAGGACAAAAAGGAGTTGAAAGAACCTCGAGGCTTCATGGCTTGAGAGTAGTATAAATAAGTAGGAGGAAGGCCACGAAGGGCCATGGTGCCAGGAGGAAGGAAGGCATGCCGTCCTAAGATTAGTGAGAGGCCCGGAGTATGGGGATCGAGGAGAGGGAACCTAGGTTTCTGGGAAATACTATGAGATTTAAATAAGCTCTCAGTCCTGAAGAAAGAACAGAGAGTGTCTTGAGCACCCATCTAACATGTCTCAATTCCTTGTCAAAGATATCAGAAGAAGAAATCGAAAGGATCATGTCTGGGCAGGAGTTTGAGGAAGAGGCCAATCACTGGAGCAACCATGGTGATAGTGACCACAGTTCCCCTGGGAACAGGGCTTCGGAGAGCAACCAGCCCTCACCAGGCTCCACACTGTCCTCCAGGTGAGCTTTAAGGCAAACCCATGATCATCATCTAGGGATCCCCCACCAAGGGGAGACCCACAGAAAACCTCTGGCTGAGTATCCCTGCCAGGCTGTCTCAGCCATTGTACTGTTGCTCCCTCAGACTCTTGGAGTAGGGGTCAGGATGATTGAAAACAGTGTTTCCCAGCCCCTTTTATGCTAAAGACCTTGAAAATGTCAGTGGTCTCTTCTGCAGACTGATAAAGTGCTGTAGCTTCTATCCATGCCCATGTATTCTTCACCTAACAGAATAACATTTTTAATGTAGCCATTTTCTCTCGTTTATTTTATCACTGAAACAAACCTTTTTGACAGTTTTGAATTAAACTATAATTTATCTGCGTCACAAGAGTCAATGTTTTTCACTTTATAAATTTTAAGAAACATTGAAGGCTTTTTAAGCCAGTCAAATTTGCTGCTATCAGAGAATACAAACTTAGAAACTCTTGATTCAAGCATATCTTTAGTTAGTTGTCAAGTGTGAAATAGAGCCTTCAGCTATTAGGGAAGGTTTCCTTTCCCCAGAAACCTTTCTTATAGGATATAGATTGACAAACTTTTTCTGCAAAGGCCAGATAGTAAATATTTTCAGCTTTCTGGGCCTAATGGTTTGGAACTCAGCTTCTCCATTCTGCCTTTGTAGTGTGAAAACAACCATGGCCATGGACAGTATGTGAACCAGTGAGCATGGCTGTGTTCCAAAATAGGCAGTGGGCTGGATTTAGCTTGCAAACCAAAGTTTGCCAGCCCCAATTATAGGCGATACATTTAGGCAAAAGCTGGAGGATTTTTTTTTTCTTAAGAGATGCCAGGCATGGTGGCTCACACCTGTATTCCCAGCACTTTGGGAGGTCAAGGTGGGTAGATTGCTTAAGTCCAGGAGTTCAAGACCAGCCTGGGCAACATGGCAAGACTTTTTTTTTTTTTTTAATTAAATACTTTTTTATAAAAAAGAGATGAAGTCTTGCTATGTTGCCCAGGCTTGTCTCAAATTCCTAGCCTTAAGTGATCCTCCCACCTCAGCCTCCCAAGTAGCTGAAACTGTAGGTGCACACCACTGTGGCTGGCTTAGATTTTTTTTTTTTTTGAATTAGTTGACAGAATGGTTAGCTTTCTGCAAGAAAGAAAAGAAGGCAAAATCTGCCTTTCTCTTCATATTTAATTAAAGCCTTTATCCCATTCAGGTGTCCCTTAGTTTGTTCCTTCCTTGGACTATTTAGGGGGTTGTTGCTGCATGCCAGGTTCCTTGCTAGATGCTGGATTTGTTTTGTAGCCTAGCCAGGCACTTAGCCTGTCTGTGCCTTAGTTTTCCTAGCAGTAATATATATACCCACTTTGCCATCTGTTAAAAAACTGTCCAGACATGGTACCTATACAAAGAATTCATTCAACCAATATTTATGCATTACCTACTCTGCCGTGCACTTAGTGTCCAGTGGTGACCCTGACATTCATATACCCATAGAGTCTTTTTCTCACAGATGGGAATCTAGTAGGAGAGACATGAATTTAACTATTAATTATGCCCCCTGGCTTGATGAAGACCCAGACCTCATGGCCAAAGAATACCTAAAGTCACCTTCTGGCTCACTTCCTTTGAGTAATTACTAGACTTGCCATGGCTCTGTTTGACGCAAGACTTTTCTCTCCAGTAGGTCTGTGGAACTAAATGGATTCATGGCATTCAGGGAACAGTACATGGGAATGTCTGTGCCTCCACATTACCAATACATACCGCACCTTTTTAGCTATTCTGGCCACTCACCGCTTCTGCCCCCACAAGCTCGCAGCCTGGATCCCCAGTCATACAGTCTGATTCACCAGCTGTTATCAGCCGAGGACCTGGAGCCACTGGGCACGCCCATGTTGATCGAAGATGGGTGAGTGAGCTCCGCCCTTCTTGGCCCCTTGCAGTCTCAAAGTGTCCTGACCCCACACCCACTCACGTCCCTGGCTGCTATACCCGTGGCTTCAGAATGAGTTGGGCAGATAATGACTCAAGCGTCAGGGGACAAATCTGTGCTAATCTTTGAAACCAGTGATCCCTTATTTTTTCCTTAAGCATCATTTCTCATAGAGTTGAGGTTACTTTCCAGTTCCTGTGGAATTGAGATAGAAGGGCCTTTGTTTCTGTTTGGGCCTAGGTAAGCCAGGTCCTGGCATGGGTCGGAGCACTTCCGTGATAGAGATGAGCAGTAATTCTGGGGATAGTCATATATCAAATATAGGCTCCTTCACAAAGCCCTAGCTGGTTGTAGCCTGTCTGCACCCCTCACCAGCATCCCCATGGCTAGCCTGGTGGCACGTGACCACTTTAGGTGCAGACTCAAATGGGTGGAAGGAGTATTCTTCCAGTCTTTAGTCAGCCGTATGTGAGGCGATGATAGTTCAGCCTTCGGGCCCACCCATTGCTGCATCCATTACTCCTTTGGCCTAGAGCATAAGCGAATGTGTGTTACCAAGCTTAGACCTCCAAGGAACATACCCTGAGATTTCCTAAGCTAGGCTCCAGTTTCAGAAGAGGAGATTAAAATATCTACCCACAAGGAGGTCACACAAACCCTTTATAAATCTGGATGTAGGAAGCCGGGCATGGTGGCTCATGCCTGTAATCCCAGCACTTTCGGAGGCCTAGGTGGGCAGATCACAAGGTCACGAGTTCCAGACGAGCCTGGCCAACACGATGAAACCCCGTGTGTACTAAAAATACAAAAATTAGCTGGGTGTGGTGGCGCGTGCCTGTAATCCCAGCTACTCAGGAAGCTGAGGCAGGAGAATTGCTTGAACCCGGGAAGTGGAGCTTGCAGTGAGCCGAGATTGCACCACTGCACTCCAGTTCTGGGCAGCAGAGCGAAATTCCGTCTCAAAAAAAAAAAAAATTTAGATGTAGGAGTGTGAGGAAAAGTCTTGGCAAGGGGCCTTGAGAGGAAGAAAGCTGAAACTCTTGGGTCTGTGGGTCTGTGCTCTCAAAGGCCCCTTTTATTCCAGCTTTAGCTTGAAGGAAAGGCTGAGCAATACTGGTTCCTGAACTCACCACCAGGGGGTGGAGTGAGAGCAGAAAAAGCTTCTGAACTTGTTCTGTTCTCTTCAGCGGTCTGGATGTGAGGCTTATTTTTGTCCAGTTCCTTTGTTGGGTGGGCATCAGATCCACCCCATTGGAGTTCCATTGCCAGAACTTGAACAGGAGTGACTGGGATTTTTTCTAAGACATGGAACATTAGAGGACACCAACAATAAAAGTCATATTCCCTGACAATTGGACACTTTTTTTTTTTTTTTTTTTTAAGACAGTCTTGCTCTGTCGCCCAGGCTGGAGTGCAGTGGCACGATCTTGGCTCACTGCAACCTCTGCCTCTCAAGTTCAAGTGATTCTCCTGCCTCAGCCTCCCGAGTACTTGGGATTACAGGCATGTGCCACCACACCCGGCTAAATTTTGTGTTTTTAGTAGAGATGGGGTTTCACCATGTTGGCCAGGCTAGTCTCGAACTCCTCACCTCAAGTGATCTACCTGCCTTTCTTGGCCTCCCAAAGTGTTGGGATTACAGGCATGAGCCATTGCACCCAGCCAATTGCACACATTTCTAAGTCTCCTTTCCCCTCAGCAACCTTTCCTCACCAGACCTACCTCTCCAGCCCTGAGCTTGCTGTGCGCCTCAGCCCTCCCCCTTTATCAGAAAATCACACTGAATGGAACTGGAGACCCGTGGGCATGGAGCAAGGAGCCCATTGCCAGGGTCCCTTTGTGCCCTTGGGACTACCTTTTCTCTGTACCCTCATCCTCACCCTCTGACCAATGGAAGTGATTTTCCCCTGTCCCTGCCCCTCAGATACGCCGTGACACAGGCAGAACTGTTTGCCCTGCTTTGCCGCCTGGCCGACGAGCTGCTCTTTAGGCAGATTGCCTGGATCAAGAAACTGCCTTTCTTCTGCGAGCTCTCAATCAAGGATTACACGTGCCTCTTGAGCTCTACATGGCAGGAGCTAATCCTGCTGTCCTCCCTCACCGTTTACAGCAAGCAGATCTTTGGGGAACTGGCTGATGTCACTGCCAAGTACTCACCCTCCGATGAAGAATTACACAGGTGAGGGCTCCTGGCTGGGGAGGAAATATCAAACAACCAAACCATTGTCATCTCTGTAAGGCAGAGTTGCCTGGCCCTTCAGAGGATAGAGGATAGGTACTACACCACATAGGCCTAGATTTGAATCCTCACTCTGCCACTCATTAGATTGTGACCTTAGCCAAGTCTCTGATCCTCAGGTTCTGAACTGGTAAAATGGAGTGACAGGCCGGGCGCGGTGGCTCAAGCCTGTAATCCCAGCACTTTGGGAGGCCTAGACAGGTGGATCACGAGGTCAGGAGATCGAGACCATCCTGGCTAACACGGTGAAACCCCGTCTCTACTAAAAATACAAAAAACTAGCCAGGCGAGGTGGCAGGCGCCTGTAGTCCCAGCTACTTGGGAGGCTGAGGCAGGAGAATGGCGTGAACCTGGGAGGCGGAGCTTGCAGTGAGCTGAGATCCGGCCACTGCACTCCAGCCTGGGCGACAGAGCGAGACTCCGTCTCAAAAAAAAAAAAAAAAAAGGAATGATAACAGAATTTCCCCAGTAAGATGGTTGTTAAGAATAAATTTTATGTATTCAAGCTTAGCAGAATGCTAAGCTGTAGTTTTTTAAAAAATTATTTTTTGAGACAGAGTCTCACTCTGGCACCCAGGCTGGAGTATAGTGGCACCATCTTGACTCACTGCAACCTCTGCCTCCCTGGTTCAAGTGATTCTCCTGCCTAAGCCTCCCAAGTAGTTGGGATTACAGGCGCCTGCCACTGCACCTGGCTAATTTTTGTATTTTTAGTAGAGACGGGGTTTCACCATGTTGGCCAGGCTGGTCTTAAACTGCTGACCTCAAGTGACCAACCCGCCTTAGCCTCTCAAAGTGCTGGGATTACAGGCATGCGCCACCACACCCAGCTGATCTTTATTATACTTGGATTACTGAGATAACGCATCCAGGAAAAACAAAAATCTAAATTCTGCCTACAAGGCAAGAGGGGCTCTGAACTGGAATTTACAATCCAGGAAAGAGACTTAGGGGTCATTTTGGTACCTATAGTGTGCCAGGCACTAGGCTAGATTTGTTTTTTTGAGACAGTGTCTCTGTCACCCAGGCTGGAGGGCAGTGGCGCAATCTTGGCTCACTGCAAGCTCTGGCTCCCAGGTTCACGCCATTCTCCCGCCTTAGCCTCCCGAGTAACTGGGACTACAGGCACCCGCCACCATGCCCGGCTAATTTTTTATGTATTTAGTAGAGATGGAGTTTCACCGTGTTAGCCAGAATGGTCTCTATCTCCTAACCTCATGATCCGCCTGCCTCGGCCTCCCAAAGTCCTGGGATTACAGGTGTGAGCCACCGCTCCCGGCTTAGGCTAGATATTTTTAATTGTCTTCTTTCTTTCTCACAGCCTCCAGCCTTATAGGTGGTGGTGTGCCTATTTTATAGATGAGAAAACTGAAGTTCAGAAAGAGACTTCCCCATAAGGGTTTGGGATTTGAATCCAGAGCCTTAGATTTGAGCATATGCCTGCCAGGCTGAAAAGCTTGGGTTCCTTGACTCCATATGAGATGTGGTGAGATATTGAAAGCATAGGACTAGAAGACTGAGCTGTTCTCTTTGTCATTTTCTGGCATAAAATTTTATCCCAGCTGGCCAGTATCCTTATAACCTCCTTGTCCAGAGTGGGTAGTCTCCCTGCTGTTCTTGGGCCTGTCCAAGCACACTTTTTACTCATTTACTTTGCAGACCTGGAGCACAGGGTGACCATATTTTCTGACCCCTAAAATCAAGACAAATGATCTGCTGAGATGACTTTCTGCCGTGTTAATTAATCCATATGAAAAGTCTTATAGCCAGGCATGTGGCTCACACCTGCACATCCCAGCGCTTTGAGAGGCCGAGGCAGGCGGATCATCTGGGGTTGGGAGTTCGAGACCAGCCTGACTGACATGGAGAAACCCCGTCTCTACAAAAATTAGCCAGGCGTGGTGGCGCATGCCTGTAATCCCAGCTACTCAGGAGGCTGAGGCAGGAGAATCGCTTGAACTTGGGAGGTGGAAGTTGCAGTG
Organism: Rhinopithecus bieti; assembly: GCF_001698545.2. Classification (NCBI taxonomy): domain Eukaryota; kingdom Metazoa; phylum Chordata; class Mammalia; order Primates; family Cercopithecidae; genus Rhinopithecus; species Rhinopithecus bieti. The sequence goes on from NW_016806112.1 coordinate 2,532,945, forward strand.
AGCCGATATTGTGCCATTGCACTCCACCCTGGGCAACAAGAGCAAAACTCCGTCTCAAAAAAAAAAAAGTCTTGGCCGGGTGCGGTGGCTCAAGCCTGTAATCCCAGCACTTTGGGAGGCCGAGACGGGCAGATCACGAGGTCAGGAGATCGAGACCATCCTGGCTAACACGGTGAAACCCCGTCTCTAGTAAAAAATACAAAAAACTAGCCGGGCGAGGTGGCGGGTGCCTGTAGTCCCAGCTACNAAAAAAAAAGTCTTATAATGCTTAGTTCGTATTTAAATAGACATTTCAATAAATGACCTTTATTGGCTAGTTCAAAATACTGGAAGTCATGGGATTCCAGGGCACCAAGAAGGAGAAAAGAAAAGGTGCCCCTGGCTGGGTGCGGTAGCTCATGCCTGTAATCCCAGCACTTTGGGAGGCCGAGGTGGGCGGATCATGAGGTCAGGAGATCGAGACCATGCTGGCTAACACGGTGAAACCCCATCTCTACTAAAAATACAAAAATTAGTCGGGCGTGGTGGTGGGCGCATGTAGTCCCAGCTACTTTGGAGGCTGAGACAGGAGAATGGTGTGAACCCAGGTAGGCAGAGCTTGCAGTGAGCCGAGTTCGTGCCACTGCACTTCAGCCTGGGTGACAGAGCAAGACTCTGTTTCAAAAAAAAAAAAAGGTGCCCCTATCCATGAAAGCTGGAGAGGGGAAAGTAGCAGCCCTTACACTTTTCTTCACAGAACTGGGGTCCATCTCCCCTGCCACCCAGTTGTGGCATAAAGACAAACCAAGGCTCAAGCAGAGAACAGTGCTTTGAGACCTGCAAGGGCCCTTTGCACAGCTAGGGGAGGGGGGATTCAGCTTGCTGACTCTCTGTACTTGTTTTCTAATATTTCCTTATTAATGATGCTTACTGGCTTCAGGGTGATCTATAAATGACAGAGTTTTGAACCCATTTGGCACTCTGTCTGGTAAACAGAGCTATCTGATTTTGCAGTTGACCTAACCCCTTGTCCAGAGCCTCTAATTCATTGTTTCCATCAAATTCCTGTCTCCTGCTGCATAACTCTGCTCCATAGGGGTGTTTGGATAGCAGTCAGTCTGCTCTGATGCTGTCAGGGTTTGCAGAGCTGGCCCAAGGAGCCCAGCCTCTCTGGGTGTCTGGAATCTACCAGTTCAGCCTGGGACTACAGGATCAGCCTTTGGACTCCACTCCTGAGTAATGGGTTTGCCCAGGCCCTCTACAGGCAGGCAGGGGTCACTGGCAGTACAGGGTTCTCTTTGGTTTTGAGCTTCATAAGGCATCCCACCTCACTGTAGCCAGGCCCTTAAGCCCCAAGACCAAGGCAAAAGTCAGTAACAGCAGTAGTGAGGAAACTTCCTTCCTTGGTAGGAATTTTTCTAATCAAGGAGGATCTAAAGCTGTACTGTCCACTATGGTAGCCACTAGCCTCATGTGGCTTTTAAAATGTAAATTTATTAAAAATAGAAATTTAGTTCTCATTTGCACCAGCCACATTTCAAGTGCTCAGTAGCCACTTGGCTAGTGGCTACTAGTACAAATAAAGATCATTTTTATCATCACATAAAGTTTTATTGAACGTTGCTGTCTTTAGAATGTGTGTTGCTGCTGAGCTGTCAAGTGGGTTCTGAGAATAGGAAATGGATTTGTTGTTTGGACTCTACTGTGGAATCCATCGATGGAAAAGTAACAGTTAAACTTCAACACGTTAGTTCTGATTCCATGGCCATTTACTGAGTATCGTGTGTTTTGTGGGGAGGAAGCTGGGATCACAGGTGCTGCAGACATGGTTTCTGACTCAGAGTCCATATCCTTCATTTAGGGGACTGGGAGGCAAAAAGAAGCAGATACAACGTACAGTGCAGGGTTGTGTTGGTGGAGATGACGGGGCATCTGAAGAGAACTGTACAAGCATAGACCGAGGAGTGAGTTCGCAAGGTCAGGGAAAACTTAAGAGAGGAACAGACATTTGAGCTGCACCTTGAAGTGGGTATTTCTAGGTACATTGTAGAGAACAGGAAGGTGGGAGATAACACAAAGTCCTAGAAGTTAGAGATCCTGGATCGTTGCTATGTGCAGGGAATCAAAAGCAATTCTGTGGATTTAGGGTATAAAGAGAATGTATCTAAGACAGAGAAATGAGGGGAGAATTGACTAGAGAGAAAGATACAGGCAAGGCAGGCCATGGAGATGCTCAAATGTCAATCTAAGTAATTTGAGATTTGTTGTGTAAATAGTATTAAGTCTTGGGAAGTTTTTAAGTGAGGAATTACACAGGTTGCATTTTAGAAAGATTTCTATGGCAGTAAAGTTCAGGATGGATTGGCATGGACAAGACTGGAACATGGTGGCTGGGTAGGAAGGAGGCTGTTCCATAGCCCAAATAAAAGAGAACAAGACCTGGACAAAGCAGAAGTGACTGTGGAGACAGAGAGGGGAGCACAAAGCCAGGAGATGTCAAGGAGATAAAGTCAGTGGGACTCCAGTGAGTGGAAAATGTTGGGGATGACTGCTGAGTTTTTGGACTAGCCAGGCAGGTGGGCACCAATTTTCTTAGCCAGGATGAAGGAGCGGGGAAGAACAGGATGGGAGATGAGTAATGAGTTTGGTTTGGGTGTCTGTGGAGTCTGAGATGCATGTAGAACTGCCTAGGAGGTCATAGGAAGTGGAAGAACCTCTGGAGTCAGGTTAACCACTGGAAAGCAGTAACCTCTCTGCTAGAAACCCAGGTTGTGGAGTCTGTAATTGGCCATAGCACTCTCCTACCTTGCCTGCTACTGCCTTGCTCCCACTCCCCCAGATGGCCTTTACTTCTTCACAGCTCTTGAGTGCAAGTGAGTTCCTGCTGTCATGGAAAGGCTTTTCCCAGATGATACATGATCACCTCCTTTTTCTCTTCTCAAATATTGAATCAAATTTATGGTGCCCATATTCCTTAATCAGACTGTTATCAGACAGTGAACCGGGTGAATTTGATTTAAAGCAGATTGTAGCACCAGCCAGTGACTGCTCCTGGCCCTAATCAAGACTCCTCTCAAGAGAAGATGCCTTGAGCTAGATGGGCTTTAATGGGCACTTCTATCTCGTGAGCACCAGCTCCATTTCTGCCAGATCTCTGGAAAGTTGCCTCCCAGCTTCCTTGCCTAACTATAAGGCTCAGGAAACAGGCTTTTATTTTTGCTACAATAATGGGAGAGATGATGATGATGCTGTTTGTAGTGATAACAGCTAACAATTATGCCAAATTCTGTCTTAAGTGCCTTACATACATTATCTGTTGAATTCTTACTGCTACCTTGTGTGACTGGCACTAATATTATCCCTGTTCTAGAGATGAGGAGCATGAGGTTGAGAGAGGTGAAAACTAAAGGCTACAAAGCTAGAGAGAGATGGAGCTAAGTTTATCACCTGTATCTGTTGTGCTCCAATGCCCAGCCTCTTTAACATTGCCTTGTACTAAATTCTTATTTTCCCAGAGCATTTTCAGAAGGTTTGACTTTCTGGAATTTGTCCTGAAACAAGTCTTGGTTTTCATCTTGGAGTCTGTACATGGGTGCTGAGACGGCAATTTCTCTAAGGTTGTGGCTGATGGCCACTCCCGGGGGTAGGTGCATTTAGATGAATGAAAAAGAGACAACTGAATCTCTCAGCCCCCTTAATGGGACATAACTTACATAGTGTCAGTTTGAATTGCTGACTGAATGGTCCAGTGGTTTGGGGGATCCTGGCAGGAATGTTTTCCTTGTCCCAGCCTGCTTGTGTAATGGGAACCTAAAAGAAGAATGGGTGTGTTTGTCCAACTTTCTGGCTTTGAATGCTGATAATTTGTAGACAGTGAATACAGGGGCATTAAAACTGGAGTGGGCAGATGTGGAGGAGGCACGGCTACAGGCAAAGGCAGGCCCATGGAACAGAGAACAACTTTGTTTATCAAGGGGTGGGATGCGGGGTGTGGAGGAAAGCTTTGCAGTCAGGCTGTGGAGACTGAGTGGGGGCTGCCGGGCTGGCTGCCAGCCCCCACCACTACTGGGGGTCCATGGTGGCTGCCTGTTGGAGGAATTTTGGAAAAGAGGGATGTGCTGTCCCAAGAGAAAGGGCAGATCAGGGCATATGGACAGGCCAGGCACTTGCAAACTCCTTTGTGTCCCTCAGGTTAAGAGTCAGCCAGGAACAGGTTTGGCACTCCTGGCTAGGGGTCTGGCTGATAGCCACACACCTGCAGGGTCTAGAGTGCCAGAGTGAACACTTGGGGTAGGGGGTTGCTGATTAAAGGACAGAGCATTATCTTTGCTTGCTACATACTCCGCCACCAGACAGATGCTGACACTGCCTCTCCCCTTGTATCCTCCTTTTTTATGCCCTGCCCCATTTCATCCCCACCCTTCCAGGCAGATACTGAAAGAAATTGGCAATAAAGAACTTTTTTCCCACTCTCAAGAACATAAATATCCAACAGAGTGCTATGATGAGGAGTGGTCTTCACTCCCAGGCATACCGCCTCCTGCAAGTCAGCATCCTGGAGGTACTTGCAGGGACAGTTCTGTGCACTGTAGCAGACCTGACATCCTCCCAGGGCTGGGCCCTGCTCTGAGTTGCTGTGGGGACACAACTCCTGAGGTCCCCCGTGGTAGTATGTGGTTAGCCTTTTCCAGGTAGCAGCTAAGAACAAGACAGAATCAAGGGTGGGCAGTGTAGTGCTGAGGAAAGTCCATACGCTTGGAATTAGAAAACCTAGGTTTGAACATTGACCTCACCACCACTACCATTTACTTCCCGTGCAACCTTGGGGTAGCCACCTCTTTTTCTGCTTCCTCATCCCTAACATGGTGGTGATACCATGTATCCTTCCAGGTTATCAGCAAGGTAAAGTGTAAGAATGCATATGAAAAGGCCTAATACATAATAGAGACTCAGTAAATAACTCCCTGAGCCTTCATTTCCACATGTGAACAAAGGGGGTTATGATTTATATCCATTCTGTGAATTTATTGGGAATATCAATAAGATTAAATATCTGTAGAATACTTAATGTGCCTGGCAGGTAGCAAACACTCAGCGAATGGTAGAATGGTAGAAATGGTATTATAGGTTGGTGGTTATTGTGGTTATTCAATATGAATCTATCGGCCAGGCTGGGAACATATCAGTAAAGTTGTAAAAGCCATTGGGCCAGGTACGGAGAAACTGAGTCAGCCATAGTAGCTCAAATCAGCTAAAAGAATCCCCAGCTCATACTGGGAGCCATGCCAAGGCCGAAGGTCAGAGTTCCAGATTGCATGTGCAGTCATCTCTCAGTATCCATGGAGGATTGCTTCCAGGATCCCCATGGATACCAAAATCTACAGATGTTCAAGTCCTTCATATAAAATGGTGCAGTATTTGTGTATAACCTATGCATATCTTCTTGTATATTTTAAATCCGCTCTAGAATCTTTATAATACTGGATGTAATATAAATGATGTAAATGCCATGTAAATAGTTATTACACTGGTTTTTGGTTTGGAAGAGTTTCTTGTTTTTTTTTTCTTTTTTGGGTTTTTTAGTTGGTTGGTTTGGTTTTGTTTGTTTTCCTGAGACAGGGTCTCACTCTGTTGCCCAGGCTAGTGCAGTGATAACAGTCACAGCTCACTGCAACCTCCCATGTTCAGGTGATCCTCCCACCTCAGCCTCCCGTGTAGCTGGGACCACAGGCATGCACTACCATGCCCAGCTAATTTTTGTATTTTTTGTAAAGATGGAGTTTTGCCATGTTGCCCAGGCTGGTAGCGAACTTCTGGGCTCAAGCAGTCTGCCTGCCTCAGCCTCCCAAGGTGCTTGGACTACAGGTGTGAGCCACTACATACAGCCATTATACTGTGTTTTAAAAATTTGTCTTTTTTATTGTTGTATTGTTTTTTTAAAAAATATTTTGATGCAGTTGGTGGAACCCAGAGATATAGAACCCATGGATACTGAGAACTAGCTCTGCCTGCTGCTGAGGCTCCCCTTGGTGCTTAAAAAGGGCAGGAGCTTCCGGCCCCAACCAGAGCCAGGCTTTCCCCAAGCAAGAGAAAGTGTCCTGCTTGTCCAGGAAGCCAAAGCCTGCAAAGCCTTCAGAGTTAACACAGAAAACAGTAGATTCCAGAAAGCAATAGTTCATCCCCAGGTGTTCTGGACCCTACCCAGATAGGGCCTTCTTGGCCTGGCACAGGGCTGTAGTGTGCAGATCTGAAGATGTCACCAGGAAGCAGGCCTGAAGCTAAGCTGCTTCTCTTTGTGACTGAGCTGTATCTGAGGCCCATCTGGGACCCACTGCCCACTAGCCAGGCCACTCCTAGAATGACTCAGGCCAGACTTGACCTCATCTTTTACAAACTCCTGCTTCCTGGTTAAGTGTTTGCCTCCTTGGTTTGATGGTATCTCCATCTCTGGTATGAAGTATACCCAAAACATTAATCCCCTGGGCTGGCCTAGCCTGGGGCTCTGTTGCCTAAAACTTGGTCTTTCCCCAGAGAGCTCACTCCTAGACCCAAAGAAAGGAGCATGGGGCCTTTGAGCCCCCTCTGCTAGGATATACCACCTTAGATATTAGAAAAATCAAGGCCTTGGGTTCAGGTTCCAAATTCCTACTCTGTCACCAATTAACTGTGTATTTGTGGACCAGACCCCTCCCTTCTTTGAACTTCAGTTGCTCATCTGTACAGTGGTGATGATTATCTTACCCAGCTCATAGGGTTGAGAGAATTAAATGTGATAATGCTCACAAAGTGCCCAGCACAGAGGATGGCGTGATATGGAAATTCAGTTAACATTTTCCTCCCTCCTGCTAAAGTCAGGGATGCCAATAAAAATTTTCACTATGCAGGCTGGGCGCGGTGGCTCACGCCTGTAATCCCAGCACTTTGGGAGGCCAAGACAGGCGGATCATGAGGTCAGGAGATCAAGACCACCCTGGCTAACATGGTGAAACCCCGTCTCTACTAAAAATACAAAAAAATTAGCTGGGTGTGGTGGCACGTGCCTATAATCCCAGCTACTCGGGAGGCTGAGGGAGGAGAATCGTTTGAACCTAGGAGGCGGAGGTTGCAGTGAGCCGAGATCGCGCCATTGCACTCCAGCCTGGGTGACAGAGCGAGACTCCATCTCAAAAAAAAAAAAAAATTCGCTATGCATAACCTCAGCTCTGCTGGAAGCAGTTAACATAAGCAAATACAATCAGCAGCTTTTTTTGCAGTGTGGCAGAGTCTCACATAGAGTCACCATGGCAGCTGCCATTGATACCAGAGACTCATCTCAACAATAGCTGTATCTTAATAATGTTGTATTTCTCCACATTTATATCCCAGACTTTCTTTGGCCCTTGTTAGCCAAAGAATGCAAGCATTATCATTTTGCAGAGGAGGACCTCAAAGCATAGGGGGGTCAGATGACCTTGCCAAGATCTCATAGCTTGTGTGTGATGGAGCTGGATTTGAACCTAGATTGACTCTACCTGACCTTGGGAGAAGCAGCTTGCATGAGCTACATTGGCCTGTAGACAAAGCATGGATCTGCCTGTACTTCCCAAATGGCTTTGGATCCCATTTCCCCCAAGCTCAGCCTGTTGAAGGAGCTGTAGGAGCTCTTTGGCTGCCCTTTCCTGGCCCCTACTGGTATCACAACCAACTGTTAACACCTATGTCTGTTCCCCAGATTTAGTGATGAAGGGATGGAGGTGATCGAGCGGCTCATCTACCTCTATCACAAGTTCCATCAGCTAAAGGTCAGCAACGAGGAGTATGCTTGCATGAAAGCAATTAACTTCCTAAATCAAGGTGAGTGGCTGGGGTGGGAAAAGGGACCTTTGCAGGGGCCAGGGGGGTCAGTGACATTTGATTTGCCCTCCTGTTTCACCCCTCCTTACCCTCAGGACTATCACGCAGAATCCATCACACCATTTAGGTTTCAATCCAGGAAGACTTGTGCACCCCCTTGTCATCACCCTGACCCTTTATAGTACAGGGAATGCGGGAATGCTTTGGATTTTTTTTTTTTCTCCAAACTGAAATGCCACAATCTCTATAACTCATAGAGGAAGGAAGAGGATTCGCTTTGTTTAGTCAGTTTTAATGCATTTGCACACAGATACCAAGGACAGTACATGCGTCATTTTAAATATGTACCAAGTTTACCAGTGACTGAAGAAGAGCAGAGTGACTGATGAAACTATTGGAGATAAGGCCTCTGTAACAGGCTGGCAGTGGTTCTGACAGCCCCTTCAGGGCAGAGCAGGGGTGCACAAACACACACACACACACACACGCATATCAAGCATGACTTTTAATTAAAAGAATGCTGGGCCAGGCGCGGTGGCTCACGCCTGTAATCCTAGCACTTTGGGAGGCCGAGGTGGGTGGATCACAAGGTCAGGAGATCAAGACCATTCTGGCTAACATGGCGAAACCCCGTCTCTATTAAAAATACAAAAATTGGCTGGGCACAGTGGCTCGCGCCTGTAATCCCAGCTACTGAGGAGGCTGAGGCAGGCGAATGGCGTGAACCTGGGAGGTGGAGCTTGCAGTGAGCCGAGATCTGGCCACTACACTCCAGCGTGGGTGACAGAGCGAGACTCCGTCTCAAAAAAAAAAAAGGAATGCCAGATGTGATTTATGTGGAATATTATCTGAAAGGGGCACTTGGCAGCTGCTGGTAAAACCAGTATAGGGAGGAGGGTTGTATTCTCTTTTTTGCAAAGTAGCTAATGTGTACTCTGCTCCCATAGTGGCACTGGGTTGTTCTGCTGCCTGTGGCATTGCAAATGCCTTCGTCCTGTGTCCTGTTTCCAGTCCAGAGTTCCGCTTCTCTTGGCCTACTCTCACCCTACATTGGCCAAACCTCTTCCTACTTCTACACCATTCATGCATTTATCTGGTGTTCTGCATGTCTCCCTTAGGCCAAGCCCTGTGCTGAGCATTAAAGACATTGAAAAAACTTAGACTCCAGGTCTCTGGCCTCAAGAAGTATACATTCTGATGGCACTTGACATATTACTTGTGCCTCAGATGGGGGGAGAACAGTAGCAACTTCTTGAAGGAGGAGAAATCTGAGCTGAGCCTCAAAGGGTGGGTAAGATTTATATATAGACATATATAGCTCACTATATGGATGGGTAAGATTTATATATATACACATATATAGCTCCCTCTCTCTATATATATATATAGCGAGAGAAATCTATTTAGAAAAAATGGAGGGGCCAGACACAGTGGCTCAGGCCTGTAATCCCAACACTTGGAGAGGCCAAGGTAGGAGGATCACTTGAGCCCAGGAGTTTGAGACCAAGCCAGGCAACATAGTAAGACCCATCTCTACAGAAAATTTAAAAAATTAGTTGAGCATGGTGGCACACACCTGTAGTCCTAGCTTCTCAGGAGGCTGAGGTGGGATCATCTATTGAGCCAGGAAGTCAAGGCTGCAGTGAGCTGTTGATCGTACCACTGCACTCCAGCCTAGGTGACAGAGTGAGACCCTATCTAAAAAAAATGGAGGGACAGCCCAGGAAGAAGATTAAGAACAGAAGCGCACAGGAGGGTGTGTGTGTGTGTGTGTGTGTGTGTGTGTGTGTGTGTGACAAACCTGAATGTGTAGGTATCAGCAGGGTTTCTGATTGGTTCCAGCAAAGGGTAAATTTAAAGATATTGTAAAGGATTAATTTGGAAAGGTAGGTTATTCAGTCATTTGTTTAGTATTTTCTCGTATTCTCTGGTTGTTTTGGGAGTTTGGTATGAAGTTGAGAGAAGCCCTAGCCCTCGAGGGGCTCTGTCTGCTTACTGTCCTCTGTAGTTTTTTCGTCTCTCTCTTATTTCTCTTCCCTTATGCAGAGCTTAGTTCCTCCCTATCAGAGAAGATCCGCTGTTGTGTCAGTGTTTAGTAACTTAGTTGAAAGATGCACATATTTGAGCTGGTGTTTCTTCCACATTAGAATGCCCATGCCTATATGTTTTTTTTTTTTTTTCCCACAGATATCAGGGGTCTGACCAGTGCCTCACAGCTGGAACAGTTGAACAAACGATACTGGTACATTTGCCAGGATTTTACTGAATATAAATACACACATCAGCCAAACCGCTTTCCTGATCTCATGATGTGCTTACCTGAGATTCGATATATTGCAGGTAACATTCTGGGTCTTGGGCTTCCAACCCTTCCTTGCTTCTCTTAGCTTGTGAAGGGAATGAGGCAAGCAGTGTTTTCAGGGTGCCCATTCCAGCCCATCACCAGCTGCATGAAAGAGTTCTCACCCTTGCCCTCAAAAAAGGTCTGTTATAATGAGAAGCTTGCATTTTCCCTAGAGAAGAGAAGTTAATTTCCTGAGCTCTTATGATGTGCAGGGTACTTTGTGGCCTTATATCATTTAATCTCACACCAGTCTCTGCTGGTGGTTGGTGATATTATAGCCATTCTATGGATGAGGAAACAGAGGCTCAGAGTATCTCAAATTAACTTAATTTCTTGAATTGTGTACTTTAAATGAATTTTATGATACATGAATTATATCTCAGTTTTTAAGATTACCTTCATTTCACAGAATTGCCCATGAGCTTTGAGGGATCATTTATTTAAAGTGGTATCTTTAGCTAGGCACAGTGGCTCATGCCTATAATTCCAGCTACTCAGGAGGCTGGGGAAAGAGGATCAGTTGAGGCTAGGAGTAAAGACCAGCCTGGGCAACATAGTGAGACCTCATCTCTTAAAACATTAAGATAAAATAAGAATAGGAAAAATAAAGTTTAAAATCCTGTATTTGCAGAGGAATTTTATGTATTGGGGGGTGTGTGTGTATGTATGTATGTTTTTATGTGGTCTTGACCCCTTCTGAGCTTCCTGACATTTAAATAGGTCTGTTTCAATATAAAATCCTGGCTTTTTTGCTTGTTGCTTTGCTTCATGTAGTAAATATTCCTGTTCTGGCTGTCCAGCACATACTGAGGGACAGCTCAGAAATGTGACCTGTAGACCAGGATTCTTCCTATACAATTCAGCAGTACAGTTTGTTAATTCAACATAAAATTCTAGAGAAAGCAATACAATTTTAAAGGAAAATATTTCAATCTGACAAGGGAATTTTTTTTCTACTTCTTGGGCCACAAAGCAGTCTAGCAAATGTGATCTGGGCCTAAGCTATTGGAATTTTGGCAATATTTTGACAGTCTGTCTCAGTATTTTCTAAGCTAGAGTTTACCACATGAGATATTAAGCAGGTACTCTGTGAAGTAAAAGGAAGTCAACAATTACACACCACTCTCCTCCATAGAACTGAGTCCTCAGCCTTGGCGACACTTCCAATCACCTGGAAAACTTAAAAGAAAAAAAAAAATCAATGTTTGAGTTGCACCTGGAGAGATTTTGGTTTAATTGGAATGGGGTGGCGTCTGGAGATCAATCCGTGTTTTCAAACAGCTCCCCAGGTCACTCAGAGGTACTGTTTGGGAGAAGAAACACAGCCTTAGGTATTTACAAATTATACTAGCACACTGAATGCTCTGAGAAGCCCTTCAATCAAGAAATCTGTAAAGCTCTTTTAACCCTGAGTTTCTCAAATGTATTTGGCCTTTTACCCCACTCCTTTTCCCCTAGTACTTTTATTAACCTATTAAACCATTCCGAAGTGCAATATTTTATAGAATATTACTTAGAAAATCTACCGGGGCTTGAGGGGGTGAAGAAAACAGGACAGAATTTTCTCAGACTACCTCTCAGTTTCAGATTCCTTATCTATAAAATGAGGGTAAAAAGCAGTACACAGAAATAGTGTGAGAATTCAATGAGTTAATGCATTTAACCACCTAGAACAGAGTAAGTATTCCCTGAGCAGTAGAATGATGATGAGTTGGCACCATTGCTAGGCTCCCTGGGGGACCCAAAGGGGTCTGGATGTTAGGATGTTAACACAGTGTGTCCGACCTTTGTGATACTCCTGGCACGTCTCTTGCCCCAGTCACTCAGCAAGGTAATACTCTCCCTCCAGCAGTCCAAGGAGGCTGACTTGCCTGTCCACTAGAGTGACCACTGCTAACTCTTCTTCTCCCGCCTTGTTCCCAGGAAAGATGGTGAATGTGCCCCTGGAGCAGCTGCCCCTCCTCTTTAAGGTGGTGCTGCATTCCTGCAAGACAAGTGTGGGCAAGGAATGACCTGTTCCCAGCGCCCTCCTCAGGCCAACCACAGCGCCTTGGGTGGGCAGGACAGGCTCTGGAGGAAAAAGCCGGAGAGACCAAGATGGAGTCTGTGGAGCAGCGTTTCCCATTGCCTCCATAGCAAGAAGAGTTTTTGTTTGTTTGTCTGTTTTTTTAACCTCATTTTTCTATATATTTATTTCACGACAGAGTTGAATGTATGGCCTTCAACATGATGCACATGCTTTTGTGTGAATGCAGCCAATGCATTTTCTTACAGTTTACAGAATGTGAAGATGTTTAATGTTACAGTGTTGTCATTGTTTAGAAATAGTTCTTTTGTATTTTGAGGGAGAGGGTGGGATGGGGCTAAGATGACTATTTCCATAATGTTGACAAAGATGACTACCTCAATGGAAATGGGGGGTGTGGCCATCCCTACTTTTTCCACATTTTCTCAGCAGACTCATACATTTGTCTGTCAGAGAGCAAATTGCCTTTTTTAGCCACAGAATTGCCAGATAAAAGGGCACACTGTAAAGGGGCAAAGTGTTATTAGGAGATTTACTAAGCAAGGTTGGTGAGCCGGCAACAGGGCAGGAGATGAAGATTGAGCCATGTCCTTTCCTTGGAAAGCATGAAAATTAAGAGAGTAGGGCACAGTGACCATATTTAAGGCAGGTATCCTTCCACCCAACAAGTCCTAAGGGCAGAAAAATTTCTTTTCTCACACATTGCTGCCCTGCTTACCCCCGCACCACCATCACTGTCTACCACTGTGAACTTTCCATCTAGGCAAAGTCCTGGCAATCAGTTGATCCACAGGACTCGCCTCCCAGCTCCCTTGGGGCCCCCAGGTACCTAGTTTCCTTACCTGGATCTCCTGAGGCCCACCTTCCTCCTTCCTGCTCCCTCACACATTTGACTTCCTATTGGCCCTTTGAAAAACCAGCTGAGCAGAATGCCATATTCTGAAGCCTGGTGCCCACTACTGATTTATTCTCCTTTCACCTTATTTTCTTCAAAGGGTAGTAGGGCAAGGCCAGACTGCAAAAAGAATAGACACTCCCCTTTTGAAATCTCCTGTTCCTCTCCCCTCCCCTTCCTATACCATACCCTCAGGTCTAAATCCAAAACTTAAGGCTTTTAAAAAATACAGTGAGAAGGACCATTCACCTGTCTGCTGACCAGAAATGTTGCCCCTAAGTTCTTCTCCAAGTTCTCCTTTTCTCTCCAGAGTGAGACCAGTTTTCCTCAGGGACCCAGAACATAAAGCCCAAGGCCTAGAGTGGCCCAACTGCCCCTTAGTTCAGCAGTGGACTGGCCAGCCAAGGCCTGGAGGGCTGGAGCCAGAAGCACCTGGAACGGAAGGGGGGCTTTAAACTACCTCAGGTTCCTAATGGCCCAGCTGCTACCTCTGCAGACATGGCCTGGACTCCTTGATCTCTCACTACCTGCCCCACCTCATCCCAGGACGTGTTCCTTACCCTCTTGACTTTGGCCAGCGCCACACCAGGTCTGTCTTGGAACTCTTTCAGGTGCTTTTCCCCTTTTCGCCTTAATGTAGCAGTTGTCCTGCCTACACCCAGGTACCTTCCACAGCCAGTGTGGCAAGCAGACCACTTAGTTGGCTGCATGCCTGGTTAGGTTGGAGGGGCCCACGGCACCTCCTTCCGCCTATTTAGTTAAAGGCTGTTTGCTCTCTCCCCAACTCAACCTAGTGAAGCTACCCAGGAGGCCACCACGTCGTGTGCGTACTGGGTAGTCCATGCCTGACTGTAATTGTTTCTTTCTGGTGAAATGTTACGGGTACCCACAGAGTGATGATTGTGGCCCTTGATGGATCTGAAACTCAGAGTGTGACTCCTCAGTGCCGTTTGCCCAGTTACTCTGAGAAAGAAGAGACATGTTCCTCAGGAAAAGCTCCAGCTAGCATGGTTTTCACGTCAATGGGAAGATTCTTGTGTGTTCATGTGTATCAGTTTATTTCTAAGTTCACAATACTTGTTCCCCTGAATTTTTTTATTTAACCAACTAGATCACATTCTTTGGCCACAGGTCAGACTCTGAGCTGCTTTCCTCCAGATCAGGAAGGAGACGCATATCACAGACCCTTTCTCTAAGACAGCTCCTGTGTACAGCATCGTTCTTTGCTGAGGCCTCCATCCGTCCAATTATTATTTTTGAAATTGCTTTTCAAATTTAACATTTTACCTGTTGTGTTGGGTGTCAAAAGAAATTGCTCTCTGATGAGGCAAGAACATGTCTCTCCAACAACGTAGTATTGAACAGAGCAAGTTGTTAATTTGTGGAGTAGGGGAAAGGTTCTGCAAGTTGCCATTGTACAAATCCAGTTTTACAAATGTTTGCAGCAGATTCCACAGAACAAAGAGCCCATTCATTGCCGAGAGCCCTGCAGAATCTCTGAGCCAAGTGGCCGTGTGTTCCGAGCTGGAGCCTGACCTGTGGACCATCTTTAATGTCTTCTGCACCAGTCCTTTTATGACATGGGCTTTTTTAAAACAGGGTAAAGTGAATGTGTTGCATTGCAAACTCAGGTATTATGAGGAGAAGGTAGGAGTGTAGCTAGCAGCGTGGAGACATTAGGTCATCCACTAGATGTATTTGTGAATTTGGTTTGAAGGACACAGAGAAAGGTTGGAGGGGGAGGTTTGGTGTGTTTATTTTTTGCTTTCTTCCCATAATGTTTGGTTAACAGGTAGCCTTTTTGCTAGTGGAGGGAGAGAAAACTTGTACATGTTTTCTCTAATTTCTCTCTCTGCCCTCTCTCTGATCCCCAGCGAGCAAAAGCACTCACTTTGAGTGAGAATTTTGTTCTGTTTTTGTTTTTTGTTTTTTTTGGGTTTTTTTGAGACAGAGTCTCGCTCTGTCGCCCAGGCTGGAGTGCATGGCGTGATCTTGGCTCACTGCAAGCTCCGCCTCCCAGGTTCACGCCATTCTCCTGCCTCAGCCTCCCGAGTTGCTGGGACTACAGGCGCCCACCACCACGCCTGGCTAATTTTTTTTTTTGTATTTTTAGTAGAGATGGGGTTTCACCATGTTAACCAGGATGGTCTCGATCTCCTGACCTCGTGGTCCACCCGCCTTGGCCTCCCAAAGTCCTGGGATTACAGGTGTGAGCCACTGCGCCCGGCTGAGTGAGAATTTTATGCCATAAAATACGACTCTGAAAGCTACATGGAAAAGGAGAATCTCACCTCCTTGCACTACGTTAAAACATGCAAGCCTTTCCCTCCCTCTCCTTTTTGATGTTTTCTTGTCCCAAGACAAAAGTTTGGCATCTTGGAACTTATTCACGGTCTCTGGCTGCCTTTGTAGACTTTTGGAGTCCCTTGCAAGGTTTGGTGGTCTTGCCCTTAATCTGGAGAAATTCCCCAGAATCTTTCTCAAAGGGCTCACCCTGGCTCAGAGGACACCCAGCCCCTATGCCCCACTCACAAGAGAGGTGGGCAAGCCCCCAGGGATAGGAGGAAGTAGGCAGCATCCTCCCTGTCCTGTTCCCCAGAACCAGAGCAAGGAATGAGGAATCCTAAGGGTTTCTGTGGCGTCATTGAATGTCACCCAGTCCACATCAGCCTGCCTGTCCCCTGCCACCCTTTTTCAGGGAGGTGAGTACCTGCCATGGTCAACCGTCACCAGATCCTTAAAATCCTGGGCTCAGTCTGAGCTAGCTGTGTTGCTCTGTTAACCATTTCCTACATTCGTTTGTTCATTTTGGATTTCCTGGGGGAATGGGACTGATGGAGACAGACAAACCCACTGTGGGCAGCGACTAAGCCATGTCCAAGGTTGGTCGAATTAAGGGAACCCTGTCCTCTCAGCAGGACAGAAAGCTGAGCTGTGGTTCCAGGCCCTCCTCTCTGGGCCCCTGGTATATATCTTTTTTCCTTGTTGCTTTTGAAATTTTTGCAATTGTTTTAAGAATCCAGTCTTTCAGACCAGCCCTTTTATTAAGCTTTGAATTTTTTAATTGATTTTTTAAAGTAAAAAACAAAAAAAAAAACCCCGAAAACAAACAAAATTTAAAAAAACAAAAAAAAAAAAAAAAAAAAATGCTACTCTTACTCCCCTGCCTCCCGCTACCCCAGTCCATGAGAGTTCCCTTGCAGTCCCCTCTGCCTTTGCAGTTGATCATCCTCCCTTTCTGCTTGGCTTGAAGCATCTATGTCCAGTGTCTGAAATGATGTTTTATCTGTGTGTCAGGATGAGAAACGGCAGTCATTCCACCACATGTTGGAAACTGGTTAGCCTGGAGACAAGGGTTTCTGGGGCCACAGCTCAGGGATGTGTATTTAATTACAGGATCCCCAGAAACTCCTCTCTAGGCTGCCACAGCAACATTTTTTTCTGGGCTTGGGAGCCATACCTGAACTGTTTCCTCCAAGGCGGGAGCTCCAGAGAGCCTGCCAAGTCTGGAGCAAGCTGGGGCTTCCGCTTTGGCCAGACCTGGGCCACCATGAGACTTGAAGCCTTCTAGCTGTCCTACGACACGAGCCACGGTGGCCCTGCCTCTTCCCGCTCATAGAAGCCTGGTCCCTCTGTCTAGCCCAGTCCCCATCTAGCATCCGTCTTCTGGGCCTGAAGCCCTAAATGGGCCACAGCCTGCACAGGAATCAACTGTAGGCTCAAAGGGAGGCGGTAAGGTCAGAGCCTGCTCCAAGCCCAAGAACAAAAGTTGTGTTACTGGTGGAGGCTGGTCCCCAGATCTAGCCCTGCCGTCTTTGCCCTTTGATGACCATTGTTTTCTTTCTCTAAAATGTCTTGTAATAGATGATAATGTTGTTGACTCAAATTTCCATGAAAAAGAAAAAAAAAAACTACCTCTTAAGCGACATCCTGGTCGATTCCTCTCTGAGCAGTCCTATGGGAAAAGAATACTGTAGCTCCTGCTCTGTTTACTTGTTTCTGTCGGGAAAGAAGCCCCGCCTGCCCTGGGGTGTTGGTGTTTTTGTCTGTGTTGCCATCCCAGGTCTGCCATAGGGGCTGGTGGCTGCACTGTAATGTCTGGTCTGTGTCTGGGGATTCCTTCCCACCTACCCAGCCAGGGACTAGTCACCCCCGTGAAGAGGCCTCCATTTCCTTCCTGTGCTCCAGGGCATAGGGAGCACCACTCCCACAGACACTACCTTTAGGGGCTCTGGTGGCACACACATCCACGAGCCTACCCCCGGGTTACCTGCCCTAGGTCCACCTCCACCCACAGTGTGTAGGAATCGAGGAAACGGGATGTCCCTGAGCCCTTGTCCCCAAAGGGCCGGCCAAGGGCTGCCTGCCAGCCTGACTCCATCAACCCTGCATGACCAAATGATAGCTGGTGGGCTCTGCAGGCTACCCAGGCCCTTTGCTACCTCCCACCCTGCCAGCTGGCAAGGGATGGGCCCTGTTCTGTGAATTGACTACCTGTGGAAATGTGACCAATTAGTGTGAAATGCATGTTTAGCAAGTGTTAGGTACTGTATTTGAACCAATAAATGTGAATCCTTCTGCACATGGCATCTGTCTATGAAGCTTGTCTGGGGTTCTGGGGAGGGATGATGGCGTGTCCTGAGGTGCCGGCTTGTGCCTTCAGACCTGTGGCTCTTGCTCATAGCTGACGCCCACCTCAGTTACTGTTTCTGAGGCTCTGGCAGGGGGCGGTGTCTCAGAACTGCCTGGATCAATGAACCAGCACTGACTGAAGTGCCCACCTTGTGTCCCAGGCACCATATTGAACTTCAAGGATTATTACTTCTATTTTGTAAGTGAAGAAACTACAGTTGAGGGAGGTGAAAAGACTCTCCCAGGGTGAGTGGCACAACCAGAGAAGTGAGCCTAGTGGAGAGGCAGATACAGACCGCAGTGCAGGGGGGATGAGTTTGTCATTAGGAATGTATGTGAGGTTGTAAGGGCCTGGAGAAGGAGTGGCGTGTTCTATGCAGGATAGTCAGGAAGAGCTTCACAGATGAGTGTTGTTGAAGGTGGCCCTTGAAGAAAGTCACGAGGCAAAGAGATCCATGTCCAAACGCCTGGCTGTATCAGAAAGACGGGAGTGTTCAGGTATAACAAGGGGCTGCCATGACAGGAATGGTGGCCGGTGGGAGGGATTAGCAAGAGTTGAGGCTGGAGAAGCAATTGGGAGCCTTGGATGCCACATTCAGGAGTGTGGGGAAAGAAAGCCGTCAGCTGAGTCTCAGGCAAGAGGGCAGCATCATAGTGTATGAGAGGCCAATGGATGGTCTAGGATGCACTGTGCTCTAACAAAGTGATACCGTCTTTCCAGAAAATAGGTGAGATCTATTAATAGCTTTTCTAGAGCTGAAAAAATGGAGGCTCTAAGAGATCAAGGGATGTGGCCAAAATCACACAGGAGTGTTAAGTTCGTACTGGAACCCAGATCTACCCAACTGTCCTGTAGGCCTGCTTATATGATCAGACAAGTGGCAGAGTTTGGGTTGAGGGGTGTATGAAGACAGATGGGAGAGATGAAGGCTTCTCAGGCTGGGAAGATAAAGGCTGAGGAGGGTTTGATCAAAGTCTATTAATCCTCTTGTGTGAAATGAGGGAAGCCCAGCTGCCTTCCCGTTCCTCAGCCTCCAGCACAAGAAACCAGAGAGCCCTTGAGTTTTGAAAGAGATGGGTTTAGAACAAAGGAAATGCTGCAGAACGAATTAATAGACTGTCTTCCTTGCCCCACAAGAGGGAACAGATACACAGAGGTGCCGGGAGAAGAAGGGACGCGTTGGCCCACCGCCTCGAGAGTCCAGGCACTGTGATTGGTGCTTCGCGCGTGTCATCTCAGTAATCTTCCTAACAGCCTTGCAAGGGGTAGGTGTCAGGCCCATTTTTCTAATAAGCAGATTGAGGCTCAAGGAAGTTAAGCCTTTTCCTTCAGATGACACATGACTCAGTGGCAGAATTGGCTTTTGAATCCAGGTCGGATACTAAAGTTGCAACAGGCTTCCTCCCTGCTCAGTCTTAGCAATTCAATAGTGCTGAATGTGGGTGTCCAGAGTTTGTAGCAAAGCTCAGTAATGGCCTTTGGGTGAACCTTTTGCCATAAAAAAATAAATAAAAATTAAAAACATTAAGAAAGGATTAATTCTGTAAGAGGTGGATGAACAGACCCAACCAAAGTGAGCTGAAAAGCAGTGCTGCCCAAACATGTAGAATACTGCAGGCGCTACCGTTGGTATGGCTTCTCAGAACACAGACCACCCCCCCCCCAACCCGAGATGGTTCCATGGAAAAAAAAGCCAGAATCCTGTTGCCAAAAATATGGGAAGTGCTGCACTTGCTCTATCGTCCTCATTGATTCTCAGCCCTTATTGGCATACTAAAGGCTCTGAGAAGTCCCACCTGAAGAAAACTAACGTTGTTTAACCCAGGTTCTACCAAAAGCATTTGAGCACTGGACATTTTTGCCTCCTGTTAAAATTCTGTTGGGATAATATTCCATGGAATAAAAGGACACTGCTCTAAATACATAAATTGCTGCTTATGTGACACTGAGTTTTTAGTTTCCTGGGTGCCAGCCAACAATATGGAACAGTAATAAAGTAACATCTAGAAAACAAAGCAAAGCTCTGTGCTAAATATTTTGTGTGCAGTAGAGTACTACTGATTCCCCAGGGCAACCCAGTGAGATTAATGCTATAGTGATCCCGTATTACAGATAAGAAAACTGAGGCCCAGAAAGAGCAAGTCATTTGCTTGAGGTTACATAGCTGGCGAGATGTCGGGAATGAATATAAACCAAATGTCAGGAATGAATATAAACCGGCATCGATTGAGCGCGTACTATTCGATAGGATCTGTGCTGCGATTCTTATCCTTGTGCAAACCCTCAGAGGTACGTAAAACCATCTCCATACCTGAAGAAACAGGGAAAGCTGGCTACTCCAAATTAAGTCAGAGTCCGAAGACAGATGCCCCTGGAAATGATGGCAAGGGAGAGTGCTGGGATGAGGTTGGGTCTGACTACACAGAGCTCTTTCCAGGGGTCGTTTCCTTCAAGCAGTCTATGAGACAGCAAGCACATCAACCAGAGATCTCACCAGCTAGTCAGTGTTGGAGCTGAGATCTGAATCCAGGGCTTCTGACTCAGGAACCCATGCATTTTCTGCAACTCCTCGTTCCAGTTCTTGCCCTTCCTGGTTGTATGTGACCTTGACCCAGACAGATGCTTCTCCGATCCTCACTTTCCCTGTCAGACAAATGGAGGTGATGGTACCTGTGTCCTGGGGGACAGGGGGCAGGGTTAAGGAAGAGGGAGTGTGTCTGGCTTAACGTTGGGTCTCAGTGAAGTCGATACCTGAAAGGAAGCTAGGTACGGGGAGCTGTCACCCCTACACCCCAACAGCAGAAACTTAGCAGAGCCAGGAGCCTTGGCCTGGCTGCCCATTAGGGTTTTAGGTCCACAGTGGTAATCAGTCTCTCAGATCCTATGGCAAAAGTGCCCAACTGCCAGACCCGGGGCTGTTGGAGTCTTGTTCCCTTGGCAACAAGTCTCACCATGGAGACCACAGCCCCATCTTGCCCTCCCTGCATGCTGCCTCTCCACAAACCTTCCTTGTTCAACACCCAGTCCTAGGAGCAGTGTAGGTACTGAGGAGTGCTTCCAGGAGGCACTTCCTAAGATGAGGAGTTGGAGGCAAAAGGATCTCCCATTTTTTGAGTGTCCACTTTATGTGTGGCAAGGTCGAAAGGAATCTGCTACATACGTCTGGCAAGGTCGAAAGGAATCTGCTACATACGTCATCTCGTTAGGTTAAAAGCCAGGCGCTCACCCTGTTTTCCGTAAGTGGAAATTGAGGCTCAGGGAGGCAACACGGACCAGCCCAAAGTCTCACAGCTAGTCAGTGTTCGAGCTGAGACCTGAATCCAGGGCTTCTGACTCAGGAACCCATGCTTTTTCTGCAACTCCCCATTCCCACCCATATTCCCAAGACACGAAGCCTCCAGCCACAATCTGAGGAGGGCTGGCTACCTGGGCCTTTGCCGGCAGCACGAGCAGCCAGCCAGCGGCGCTCTGAGGTCTGGGCTGGGCCCAGCAGCATTACAGGAGGAACTGCACTATTTTAAGCCAGGGCCGGAGGGCCCCATGTGGGCACAGGGAGGGTGGCCTCGGGCCCTTGGCCAGCTTCCCGGAAGTCCCCATGGCCTCCCTCCTCTCCCGCTAGCAGGTTTCTGAGGCAGTGACTTCCCTACAAACAGGAAGGAGGCTCTCAGGCTGGGAGACCTCCAGCCCCAGCTTCCTCCCTGTTGCTACCACCCCCAGGCTTCTCCACTAAATGGGGGAGCCCTCCAGCGCCAAGCCCTATCAGTGTCCATCATCCAGGCCGACTCCTAGCCGTGGGTGGGAGAGGGCCTGAATTTGGGCTCCTTGGGCTGCCCCAGCTCACCCACTACAGTTTCAAGGTCCCTGCTTTCCGAGGCCCTTTGTCCCTCACCCAAGCCCAAGTTCTCACAGACATTCCCACCCGGCTGGCCACCGTGAGCTAGAAAGAAGAGCGTCAGTATCCTTAGATGTGGCTCCATTCAAGGACCCCAGAGAGAGAAAAGAAAAACAGACTGAGAGGCTGAAAATAGCAGAGAGAAACAAATTAGAACATGATTAAGATACCGACAGTGACAGATTCATCATGACAGAGGTGAAAGCAGAGACAAGCGAAGAGACACCAGAGATGGCTGTGCAGGGCTGGAGCCCAGCAGGAGGTGGTTCAGCGTGATGGCTCCTGACCACCCTCCAAGCACAGGCCCTTTCTCGGGGCTGTGGGGGGCCCACCGGCTGCGTGGCTGAAGTGGAATGTGGGGAGCAAGGCTGGGTCACCCCTTGAGGGCCAAGCGTGTGCACTGAGAGATAAGCTACTCCAAGCTGGGGGCCCCAGCTGCACTGCACGCTCCAGGAGCCTGGCGAAGAGGCCAGACCCAAGGCTGGAGCCCAGCTCTGCCAGATGCCACCTTCTGCACCTCCTACGGGGGCTCCCCCAGGCCTCATGTTCTAAGGGTCCCAGGTCCTCTGCCCAGCCCTGGGGGCAGCAGATTCCAGGCACATCCAGTTCACAGAAGAGCAGCGTGGGCCCCGGGAATAGTATCAGCCACAAAGAGGCCCCTACCTCGCTTCTCCAGCGCGGGTTGCAGTCCTGGGTCAGGCGAGGGGTCGAGGGGCAGGGCCCCAAGCTGAACACGCAGAGCAGGGGCTCCAGCAGGCTGTGGGGTACTGAGGAATGCCGTGGGGGGCGCAGCTCTTCACTGCTCTCTGTGAGCTGTCCCCATGTGGCCCTGCGCACTCATGTGCCTCAGTGTGTGTCCACGTGTTTTCTCGAATGTGCAAACATGTACGTGTCCACGTGTTGCCAGGAGCCCCACTCTGCCTCCACAAGTCCCTGCTCTCAGTCTAGAGAAGTGGCCCCAGAGGCACCTGGTCTTCCCCATCCCCATGAGGTGGTCCAGCCCAGAGAGCCACCAGGCAGAGGGGGAAGAGCGAGAAGGTCTATTGCAGGCCCCTAGCCCCCCTCCCCACACTGCAGCTGAGGCTCCCGCTGGCCACGGCCTTGACCCAGCACTATGGACTTCTCTGACATTGGCATCGGATCTGAACATCTGGCAGCAGGCTGATAAGGGGTGCAGCGGAAACAGCCTCTGCTGCCGCCAGCAGAGCCGCCCCCTCTGCTGCCCTGCACGGGGTCTCCACATCCACCCTCCCTCTGCCTCCAGCTCTCTGGGTCCCGGCCCTTCCCACTTCTCATTCTCTGCCTCAGTCTCCCTCTGTCTGTCTGAATCTGTCTCATCCCTACTCTCTCTCTCTTCCTCATTTCTTCTCGCTCTCGCTTCTCTCCCCAACCCTCACCACTCTGAATTTCTCTGTCATCCTCCCTCCCTCCCCGACTGGGTCTTCCCTTTCTCTCTCTCTTCATACTTTCTGCCCAAGTCTCTGCAGCTTCTCTCTCTTTTTCTGGCCACCTTTCCGCTCTGCAGCCTGATGACTCTGTCCCTCTCCTCTCTGTGTCAGTTTCTGGGCCTCTGGTTTGTTTGTTCCTTATCCCACCTCCAGGAAATGGGTCTGGCACTTTGGGAAAGTCCCCACTTAGGAGAGAGACCCTGGGCTTTGTTTGCCTGGGGAGGGAGGTTGGGGGCGCCTGAGTCAGGACTACACCCCTCCTTTGCTTTCCCCTCCGGGTGGACGCAGTAGCCTGGGACCACCAGGGCTGGGGCTTGAAGGAAAGGACAGACAGGCCACCCAGGGGCTCTGGCAGGGTGGAGAGGAGTCAGCCTGCAGGCCTGGGCTCTGGACTTCACTGCCGGGATTTGAACGCTGGTCCCATCACACCCTCGCCTAGTGACTTTGGGAAGATGCCTGGTCTCTCTGACCCTGACTTTCCTCCTCTCTTAACTGCTGCTATCAGAGGTTGAGCAGGAACCTACCTCCCGGAATGCTGGGGAGGTTCAAGACTGACCGCAGGTGTGGAGTGGTTAGCTGGGGACCTGGCATGTAGGGGGCACTTCTGAGTTGGGGCCTTGCCATTCCCAGTACACTGGTAACCCCTGGCTGTCCCCGTCCCCATAGAGCACCCAGTTTAGCTGAGGGTGGGAGGGGACAGCTCAGAGGAAGGGGTTATCAGCGACTGTGGCCAGGGTTGGTTAGGGGATAAGGAGCACCCAGCCTTGAGTGATGGCAAGTGACAGCTGATGCCGACAGAGGAGACAGGACCCAAGGAGCAGGCAACAGAGCTCTACCTACAAGTGCAGGGGAAAGTGGTCATTCAGCAAGTTCCAACGTTTGCTCCGCGCGGGCTGCTGTGGACCCAGAGATAAATCAGGCCTTTCCTGGAGGGTTCCCCAGGCTAGGGTGAGGCATGCATCACAGAAGGGCAAACAATGTCCATGATGATGTTGCAATCTCAGACTCAACTGGGAAAGGGCCTCTGAGGACAGATCAGCCAGTCCTTCAACTGGTTGTTTGTTTGTGTTTTGCTGACACTTATTGAGCACACATGACATACCAGCCAGCCACTGAATACGCTACACGTGTTGTCTCCCTTCATCCCCATTTTACAGAGAAGATGGAAGGCCCAGAGAGGGGAGGTGACTGGTCCCAGGTCACACAGCTAGAAAGTGGTAAAACTGGGATTTAATCCAGAGATTCTGCCAGCAATTCTCCTTCTCAGGGCTCAAGGATTCACCAGGAGACTATGACAAAGGCAAGCTAGTTCCTTCTATGGCGTCACGGGGTGGAGAGAGACCTGTTTGTCTTGTTCAAGAAGGCGGACAAAACAGACCCCACTTCATAAGGTCACTCATCAAACGAGGTGCAAAGATTCATGATTTTGTTGTTGGTACATGTATGTGACATGTTAGTGATGGGTATTTGCTGGGATACATATATATATATATATATAATTTTTTTTCTTTTTTTTTGAGACGGAGTCTCACTCTGTTGCCCACGCTGGAGTGCAGTGGCACTGTCTCGGCTCACTGCAAGCTCCGCCTCCTGGGTTCGCACCATTCTCCTGCCTCAGCCTCCCGAGTAGCTGGGACTGCAGGCGCCCGCCACCAAGCCCAGCTGATTTTTGTATTTTTAGTAAAGCCGGGGTCTCACTGTGTTAGCCAGGATGGTCTCGATCTCCTGACCTCGTGATCTGCCCGCCTTGGCCCCCCAAAGTGCTGGGATTACAGGTGTGAGCCACTGCACCCAGCCTTGCTGGAATATTTCTTATTAAATTCAGAGGGTGAGTGATATTAGTCCAGAAACAAAATCATTGCATTAAAATAGGGACACTAGGCTGGGTGCGGTGGCTCATACCTGAAATCCCAGCACTTTGGGAGGCTGAGGCGGGTGGATCACCTGAGGTCAGGAGGTCAAGACCAGCCTAACCGATATGGTGAAACCCCATCTCTACTAAAAATACAAAAATTAGCTGGGTGCGGTGGCAGGTGCCTATAATCCCAGCTACTTGGAAGGCTGAGACAGGATAATTGCTTGAATCTGGGAGGCAGAGGTTGCAGTGAGCTGAAACCATGCCACTGCACTCCAGCCTGGGCAAGAGAGTAAGACTCCATCTCAAAAAAAAAAAAAAAAAAAATAGGGACACTAAGGCCAGGTGCTGTGGCTCACGCCTGTAATCCCAGCACTTTGGGAGGCCGAGGCAGCTGATTGCTTGAGCCCAGGAGTTCAAGACTAGCCTGGGCAGCATGGCAAAACCCCTTCCCTACTAAAGAAAACACAAAACTTAGCCAGGTGTGGTGGCATGTGCCTGTAGTCTCAGCTATTCAGGAGACTGAGACAGGAGGATCGCTTGAGCCCAGGAGATCAAGGCTACAGTGAGCTATGATGGTACCACTGTACTCCAGCCTGAGTGACAGAGCAAGACCCTGTCTCAAAAGACATAAAACAAAATAGGACACTAAAAAAAAGAATATTAAAATAGGGAAACTAGTTAGGTTCAGCCATATGCAAGAGAAGTATATCTTGTAAGATCTCTAGGTGAAAAAGACATAATTACAAGGTCATGCACATTGAGGAATAAGTTGTCTGTTACATTGTAGGTGGACTATATTTGATCAGTTAGCTATGACTGTGGGTGAAATTATATTACCAAAATTATTATTATTGAATTAATGATTATTAATTATTAAAACTCTATTGCCCAGGCTAGAATGCAGTGGCACAATCACAGCTCATGCAGCTCCAACTCCTGGGTTCAAACCATCCTCCTGCCTCAGCCTCCCGAGTAGCCAGGACTACAGGCTGTCAGTATTATTATTGTATGTTCACACACAATTTTAAGTGGCATAATGAGGAAAACACACAGCAGGTTTTATTTTATTTTATTTGAGACGGAGTCTCACTCTGTCACCCAGGCTGGACTGCAGTGGCGTAATCTTGGCTCACTGCAACCTCTGCCTCCCAGGTTCAAGCGATCCTCCTGCCTCAGTCTCCCAAGCAGCTGGGACTGCAGGCACAAGCCACCACATCAGGTTAATTTCTGTATTTTTAGTAGAGATGGGGTTTTGCCATGTTGGCCAGCCTTGTCTTGAACTCCTGACCTCAGGTGATCCACCCAACTTGGCCTCCCAAAGTGCTGGGATTACAGATGTGAGCCACAGTGCCCGGCTGGAAAATACACACTAGGTTTTAAATACAGTTGGCGTTTCTACTTTTTCAGTGGCTTTCCATGAAAAAAAAAAAAAATATAT
>NW_016806112.1:2559778-2600808 GCF_001698545.2 Rhinopithecus bieti
TATATATATATACACACACACACACACACACACACACACAGTTTGCTTCACTTATCCAGAAAAGTCCCTCTTATTCCAGATAAGTGAGGGGTTGGGTGTGATTTGCTTATTTCCTCCAATGAAGGGACATGTGGGAGGAGGGGTGGTTCTCAACAGTGACTGCCCCATAGTCGCCCTGTGCCCCTCCCTACACTCCCAAGATGAAAGGCAGGCAGGTAAATCCTCTGAGGACAGAGACTTTTCTTCTCTTTCCTATGGGATCCCTGGTGCCTGGAACAGTGCCTGACCCCTACGTGTGCGCTCAGTAAATATGAGATGAGCAGAGGAACACACGAAAGATCCAGTCACCGTGGGAGCTGCACAGGGCCCTGCAACCCAGGCCCTACAGGACCAGGATATTTCAGAGCCCATCTGGACCCAGAGATTGGATGGGGACATCCCAGGCTGTCTAGGGAGGCCTAGCCTTCTAGATAAAGCCCAGCCCACCCTTCCCGCTACCCTGTCCTATCCTGGCCTAGCTTCTTACTTGGTTCAACCTGGGGCCACAGTAGCCACCACTTGGCCTCAGAGGCAGTCTCAGCTCAGCCTCAGTTTTTCCAGCCATCGACTGGGAACAGCAGCAGCCCACAGCAGATGGGGACATTCAGAGGCCACTGTGGCATGCACCCACCACATGTCCAGGCCGCTTACCTGCTCGCCTTCTGGCCCCCCTCTTCCTCCACCTGATGGAAGAGTAAAAAGACAGGTGGAAGCAGCAGGCCGCCTGGTCAAGTCACCATGGCGTTGCCTCCGCACCAGCCTGTCCTGATTCCACTCCAATGTCCGGGCTGGGCCAGATCATGCCAGGCCGGGCCAGATTATGCCGGGCCAGGCCCCAGAGAGGTAGCCATTCACAAGGAGAGAGGCCAGGCGGCAGGCCGGGTGGGGGAGCAGCCCATAAATCAGGCCCCACTCCCACCCGGTCTCTAACAAGCAGGGCTGCCTACCCGCCTCTGTGGGGTCCCTGCCTCTGGGCTCCCACAGCGGGCCTGGAACAGCCAGCTGGCCAAGGCCTCCGCAGTGCCTTGGCCTCCGCCCCACCCTCAGCCCCAGATAGATAGGGGTATTTTTTTTCTTTTAGGAGAAGAAGAAAAAAATAGACGTAAATGAAGAGAAACACCAACAAAGAAGGCGAGAGGCCTGCAGAGTCACGTGGGGGCAGAGACCAATTGGGCCTCCGGTGGCCCCCCCACCAGGGCGGGGAGGAGGAGGAGGACGGACGGACAGGGCCAGCCTGCCGTCCGGCTGCCGCCCGCCGTGGTGTGAGGGGGTTTCTGCGAACCCACAGTTGCCACCGCCCCACCTGGGCTGCCGGAACCTCCCCCTGGACCCCTGGTGCCCACTGCCACCCTCATCCGGCGTGAGAGCGCTGCTTCCGCTCCGTAAGTGAGGGCCTCGGCCCAGGCCTCTAATGACCAGCCTCCCTCTGCAGTGCCTCCCTGCAGCCTTGGCCGGCCACCGCCTGCTCTGCTCAGTGACCAGTGCCCCCTGCTCTGGGCAGGGAAGGGGCTAGGGGTCTCCCAGACTCACCCTGCCACCATGCTACCCCCTCTTCTTCCCTGGGCTGCCGATGGGAGGAGCCAGGCCTGTGACCACAAGCCCCATGGAGGTCCGCTGGTGTCCCGCTGTCGCTGGCCAGGCATCCACCAGGCTGTGTGGGTCTGAGCCTAGAGGTCTGTGTGTCCGGAGGGCTCTGGGCCTGTCTTGGGGCTCTGTACCCTGCCTGAGGGTCTGGGTTGTCTCTGTGGCTGTCTCTGAGTCTTGCTGTGTATCCGTGTGTCTGTCTCCGGCCTTCATCTGTCAGCCTGGGCTCTGCGGCCAGGCCAGGTCTAGGTCCCCAGGTCTAGGTTTGCCTCCCTGGGTGGGTGGATGAGGGACTGGAACTCCCCAGGTGGTGGGCTGGAACCTGGAACCTGTGGGGGTGGGTGCCTCGGGGCCTGGAGTGTGGAGGAGCCATGGGCTCCCAGCCGGTGAGAGTAGAAACCCTGGGAGAGAGGGAGTTGGAGAGAGAGGGAGAAGGGCCTGAGCCCAGCCCCCACCCCACCCCATCCGGGCGGCTGGGGCCTGTGCTTCCAGCACCAGGATTCCAGGAGACCTCGGGTGGGCTCTACCTTAGAACAGCCGACTGGGGCACCCCAGCCCATCATCCACCAGCACCCTTTGCTCCTACAGTCACTGTCTGAGGGCTCCACTGTGGTGGGGAGCTGTTCAGAGGCAGCAGTGACCCCACCTCCAGCTCGGGCAGATGCTCTTGTTTCTCAGGGGTTTGGCGGTGGGTCTCGGGCCCTTTCCTCCCTCCTCATCCAAGACTTTTGCATGGAAACCACAGTACCCCATCTGTAAAACCAACATTTTCCACTTTATGCACGGAGAAACTGAGGCTCAGAGAGGCGAAGTGACTTGCCAGAGCTTGCACAGCTAATCTGCGGGTTCTGCTCCTTCTGTGGGGTAAGCCAGCTGAGTGGGGTCTGCGCGGGGGTCTCCGGCCACAGTTCGCAGGCCCCAGGCTCAGCTCCGACCGAAGCCCGAGGCCTCTAGGCGGGCGGGAGCCCAGATGGAGCCTTTTGGTGGGTTGCGCCGCTGTCAATGCAAAATTGCGGTATTTCCCTGCTTGAAGATCGCGGCTTTTTGGCCTGGTGGTCCTGAAACTCTCTCCGACCCCAGGTGCCAGCGGGGGCGGAGGTGGGATGCGGGCAGGCCCCTTCCTCCGGGGTCAGTTTCTCCAACTGAAAAACAGTGGCCCCACGGATGGTCCCTAGCCCAGAGCAACTGCTCGGCCCGTCGACCGGGAACTCCTTTGTCCCCAAGGCCGCCCAGCGCTTTCTTCCTTGCCCCACCCTTCGTGAGAGCTCCGAAGGGAGCAGCGGGGCCCTGCCTCCTGCCTCCTCTCCCACCTCCTGCGCCCGTAAAGGCTTCGGGTCCTCCCTAGGCCTCAGGCATTGGTAAAATGGGATTTCCACAATTCCCATTTCCAGCCCAGCGAACTGAGGCTGGCGAGCAGAAGGGTTTCGCCCCAGATCTCCCCAGCGGGGCGCCACTGAGCGCTTCCACCAGGCCACGCGCGTGCTTTGCCCCTACTGCTTGGGTTCATCCTCACGACCCACCCTTAGCGAGGAAGAGCGGTCATCTACCCACTTCACAGATGCGGCAACTGAAGACGCAAGACGGGTAGAGAGCTGCCGCAGGCTCGAGTGAGGAGACGTGGCGGGGCCCATGGGAGAATCTGGCTTCCACCCGTGAACCTGAGCCTCGGCCACGGTCGCCACTCGCCCTTACCCACTTCCGCGCTGCAGTGCGACCAGCAACCCGCGTGGCATTCGCCACGACCCAGCTGGGTTCGCAGACAGGAGCTGCCTCTTCCCACTGCAGGCGGGTGACCCGAGGCCCCCAGAGACGAACACCTGCCCACATCGCGGGGCACTCGGGCTCCGCAGCTCTCTGGCCGCGCTTGGGGTCCGGGGAGCAGGACAGGGGCTGGGCGGCGGGGAGGATGAGAGCGAAGACTGGAGCCGGGCTGCGGAGAGGGTGCCCGGCGCGGGCCGGGCTTGGGGGGAGGACGCGGCCGGGCCTCCGCCCCCGGATACCGCAAGCGCCGATATAGAGGGGCCGGCCCCCGGCCCCGGCGCGGCGGGTTGGCTTGGGGCGCAGTGGCGGCGTAGGGGCACGGGTCCCAGGTGCGCCTTGGAGCGGTCCCGGCAGCTGTGGGGGGCAGCTGTGGGGGGTGGGACGGAGGCTGGAGGGGGCAGGGAGGCGGGAGGGGAGCTGAGGCCCCCGGCCAGCCCAGCGCCCCGCCTCCCCGCCCCGGCCCGAGCGGCCGTCATCGCGGGCGCGGCGCTGCGCCCCGGGTGCGGCTCCTCGCCGGCTGCAGCGGCGCGGCCGGGAGGTGCGGGCTCCGCGCGGGCGGGACGCGGGGCGCCTGCTGGCGGGAGCGACCAGTGGGGCGTCGGGCCGGCCGCGGCCGGTCGCTCCCCCTCTCAGCGTCCCGGGCCCCTGGCCCGGTTTCCTTCCCCTCCTCAGGACTTCGCCTCTCCGCCGAGGGTCGCCTCCCCCGCCTCGGGCTCGGCTTCCCGGAGCCCGCCACCCCGCCCGAGGTCTCCCGCCCCCGACGTCACCGCGGTGGGGCCAGCGGCGGCTCAGGCTGTTTACCTCCCCCTGTTGCACTGTTGCCGTCGCTGTCCGCGGCTTTGTCTCTCCATGGCCGCGGAGGCCCCGGCGGCTCCGCGTTTTGGGCCCTTGGGCCCAGCGCCGTCGTTTTCCGCCTCCTGCGGCCCGGGCCCCCCATCCGGGTCGACCCGCGGGGCCTCGCCTCGTCGTGGGCTCCCGCGCGTCCTTGTCCCCGACCCTCCGGGTTGGGCCTCCGCCTCCAGGTTTCTCCTCCGTGTTTCTGGTCGCTCTCCGGCCTCGTCTCTCGCGGTCTCCTCTCGGTCCTCGGCGTCTCTGTTCTCGTCTATCGTTGTGTCTCTGGCTCTGCGTAGTCTCTCTTGAGTTTTCTCCTTGGCCTGCCGCTGTCTCTCCGAGTCTCTGATCCGATCCCCGCCCCACCCCTCGTTTCCTCCCACCCCTCCGTTTCTCTCTCTCCTCTCTCTCTCTCGTCTCTCTCTCTTCTCTCTTCCCCATCCTCCCAGTGTCTCGTCCCCCCGGGTTCTCTCCAGCTCGGCGTCTCTGTGTCGTGTCTCTGGGCACTCTCCGGACTGGCCTCGTGTCTGCGCCCCGCGGAGTCGGTCGTTGTCTCTTGCCAGGGTTTCCCGCCCATCTCTGTCTCGCCCGGACTCTGTCTCTGCCTCCTTCGTCTCTGTCGGGTTCCCAGAACACCCCAGGCCCGGGCGCACTACCGCTCCCGGGTCCCTGGCGTCCTTCCCCGGCCGGCTGAGCCCATGCTCCCTTTTCTCAGAATCCGGGTTTTGTTCTCAGGACAAACGAATCCCGAATCGAAGCCCACAATCGAATCCGAGGGCCCCGATCGGGCGCCACGGGGTCCGCGCGGGAGGAGCCCCAGGCGGGGGCGGAGCGCGGGGCTGGGCGGGAAGGCCGGCGCGGGGAACTGCACCGGGCACACCCCCGGACGCGCGCGGGGCACTCGGTGGGTGCCCGGCGGCAGCCCTGGCGCCAGCGAGGGGATTACGCGACGGACCGGCGACAGCGGGCTGGGGCCGGCGGCCGCGGGGACCCCAAGCTGCCGGTCTCCGCCGGCCCGCCCTGACCCGCTGTCCCTCCGCAGGCGGACGCCGCGGGCATGGACTATTCCTACGACGAGGACCTGGACGAGCTGTGTCCCGTGTGCGGGGACAAGGTGTCCGGCTACCACTACGGATTGCTCACGTGTGAGAGCTGCAAGGTGAGCCGCGGGCTCGAGGCAGGGGTGCGGCGGACGGGCGCGGCGGGGCCCCGCTGACTCTCAGCTCCCGCAGGGTTTCTTCAAGCGCACGGTGCAGAACAACAAGCACTACACGTGCACCGAGAGCCAGAGCTGCAAGATCGACAAGACGCAGCGCAAGCGCTGTCCCTTCTGCCGCTTCCAGAAGTGCCTGACGGTGGGGATGCGCCTGGAAGGTGCGCGCCGCACGGGCCTGGCTCCCTGACCCCTGACAGCCTGAGCGGGTAGGGGGTGGGGGTGGGAGAGGGGCTGAGGGGATAGCACCATTGGCCTTCGCGAAGGCCCCTCGTGCAACATTAGGGCCCAGTCGCTGCAAGGGAACCGGGCGCTGGCGCTGGCGCTGGGTGGGCCTCCGGCCGGGAAGGGACTCTGGCAAGGCCAATCTGGGTTGGGCTGAGAGGTATCCAAAAGTGAACCCTATGGAGATGACCCTTTCCCCAGCCCCTGCCAGGGCCCCAGCACAGGGTCTGCAGAGCTCCTCCCTCTGTGAGAAGGTCCCCATCCCCCCAACAATACCCAACCCCAGCCAGCAGAGGCCAAATCCCAGTGCCAGCACAGCACTGTCAGTCAGGCTGGGTGACATTGGGCAAAATCCTTAACCTCTCTAAACTGCAGATTCCCCATCTGAAACATGGGCTTGGCGGGATGCAGTGGGTCATGCCTGTAATTCCAGCATTTGGGAGGCTGAGGCAAGAGGATCACTTGAGCCCAGGAGTTTAAGACCAGCCTGGGCAACATGGAGAAACCTTGTCTCTATAAAATACAAAAAAGTAACTGGGCATGGTGGCATGTGCCTGTAGTCCTAGCTCTCAGGAGGCTGAGGCAGGAGGATCACTTGAGCCTGGAAAGTCGAGGCTGCAGTGAGCTATGATCACACCACTGCACTCCAGCCTGGGCAAGAGGGAAAACCTGTCTCAAAAAATAAATACATAAAAATAAAAAAGAAAGAAAAGAAAAGGCAGAAAGAGAAAGAAAGAAAAGAAAAATGGGCTTAACGGCAGTGCCTTCCTCCAGCGAGTGAGTGTGGGGATTGGTGTAGGAAAGCTGAAAGTGCCTGGGTGTTCATCGCTGCAGGCTAGCTGTCAGGCCCATGACGCTTTCCATTAGGATCTGCCCACCACCGCTGCCCAGCCCCCACACATTCAGCTGCCCATCTGCGTGTCTGTCCGTCCATCTGAAGGGCTCTGTGGTTTATTCACTCAGCCAGTGAGATTCCTTCCCGTCATGTTCTTAGCCAGGCCCTGAGGGGGCCGGGCAGTGGGGGACACTTGAATTGCCCCTAAGGAACGCAGGCCCCTCTTTGCCTCCCTATTCTCAACCCCAGCTCTCAGTCCAGAGAGGAGGAGAGAAGTTTCAGCAGGAAAGATTTGAGCTTCTAGAGGTGGCTGGTCATTGGACTGTGTGCTGAACAGGCAGCGGTTGATTAAGGTTTTGGAGCAGTGTAGAAAGCCCCAGGTGGCTCTGAGAGTGGCAGACCACATGCCCTGCCACCTGGAGGAAGGACCCCTGGATGGGAGGGGGACATCCTATCCTGTCCCCAGAGCCCATGACCCTAGCGCCAGGTCCTGAGGGGCCAGAGATCTGGCTGCTGCTGTGGGCAGCAGAAACTCTCATGCAGCCTGGGAGCGGCACAGGGCTGCCCACCCCAGGGGGAAGGCAGATTGGCCAGGTGGCCCCCCAGCCATCATCCCTGCTGAGCACCACCTCCTCTCTCCTGCTCTTTCCCTTCACCCAGAGCCCAGGGTGGGGCTCTGTCTGAGCAGGGGCTGGGGGCACACTCCAGCTGCAGAGATGCACCTGTTGGTTCTGGCTGATGACACATTCCTGGCCAGGCGGAGGAGCTTCTAGTTGGCAAGAGAGGTCCCCTCCCCCAGCACAGAGGCTTGGCCAGCTCTAAACTCAGCTTCACATTCACAACCAGTGAAGGACACTTGAGTCATTTTGCAGCTGGAGCTCAACAGTCAGGCGGTCAGTCAACAAACACCTGGACCCTGGGGCCAGTGGTGAACAAAGCTGACCAGGGTCCCCTTCCGGTCACCATCTCCCTGCCAGGCCTTGTGCTAGGCACCTGAGCCCAGAACTGAGCCCGCATGAGCACATGGCATGATCCACTCAGCATGATAAGAGTGGGCAAGGACAGGGCACCTGGGGCAAGGACAGTAGAGTCTGTCTGGGTGAATCCAGGAGTGCTTCCTGGAAGTAGTGACATTGAGTCTGGGTGTTCAGCAAGCTCAGGAGAAAAACAGTCTTTTGAGTCAGAAGGAAAATGAAAGCAGGGTGGAGGAGGAAGGAGATGTGTCAAACAGAGGAGTGGAGGTGAGTTAGGTGGAGTGGAAGGAGAGGGGTCTTAGCACGGATCGTCTGAAAAGCTGAGCAGGGCCTTGAATGCCAGGCAAAGGAGACTGACTTCCCTTGTGGTCAGTGGGAGCTATGAAAGGATGTTGAGCAGGGGAGAGAGCGGTCAGATTTGTTTGGAAAGAATCTGTGGTGGGACAGCATGGGAGATGGCTTGGAGAGGGTGAACCTAACCCTCTGCCCCTGCCCACAGCCGTGCGCGCTGACCGTATGAGGGGTGGCCGGAACAAGTTTGGGCCGATGTACAAGCGGGACCGGGCCCTGAAACAGCAGAAGAAGGCACAGATTCGGGCCAATGGCTTCAAGCTGGAAACAGGGCCCCCGATGGGGGTGCCCCCACCGCCCCCTCCTGCACCGGACTATGTGCTGCCTCCCAGCCTGCATGCGCCTGAGCCCAAGGGCCTGGCCACCGGTCCACCTGCTGGGCCACTGGGCGACTTTGGGGCCCCAGCACTGCCCATGGCTGTGCCCGGTGCCCATGGGCCACTGGCTGGCTACCTCTACCCTGCCTTTCCTGGCCGTGCCATCAAGTCTGAGTACCCAGAGCCTTACGCCAGCCCCCCACAGCCTGGGCTGCCATACGGCTATCCAGAGCCCTTCTCTGGAGGGCCCAATGTGCCTGAGCTTATCCTGCAGCTGCTGCAGCTGGAGCCAGATGAGGACCAGGTGCGGGCCCGCATCTTGGGCTGCCTGCAGGAGCCCACCAAAAGCCGCCCTGACCAGCCGGCGGCCTTTGGCCTCCTGTGCAGAATGGCCGACCAGACCTTCATCTCCATCGTGGACTGGGCACGCAGGTGCATGGTCTTCAAGGAGCTGGAGGTGAGTCTCTCCTCCTGCCTGGCTGGAGGATGGACCTGCATCATGGTCCTCCCAGCTGCCCAAGCCTTAGCCCAACTGTCCTTCGGATAGGGCCATCCTGCCCACTGGCTTCAGGCAGTACCTGGGGACCCGGAGGCCACCCTGGGGACATTAAGGAGCATTTCCACTCCATCACAGCCTCTTGGGTCCCCGCTCCCTCCCTGTCCTTCTCTCCTCCTTGAGCCTCTCACAGCCGCTGCTGCTTTGATCTCTGCCTGTGTCTCTTCCTACTGTCTCTCTCCCTGGCGTGTTGTCTCTCTGCTTCTTGGTGTCTCTGCAGCTCTTTCATTCTCTGGGGCTCCCTGTCCTGGGGCTCTCTAGGTACGCATTTTCCTTGTTCTCTGAGACTCTGGGCTCCCTCAAAGGACTAGCTGAGTCTTGGGAGACTGTCTTGTCTCCCCAGCCTTCAGCCCAGTGTTGGGAAGGGGATCCGGCCCATCCTGTCCTCCCATTCAGGGAGGCTGCCAATCCTTGCCAGCCTCAAACGTCACACACAGATGGGGGTTCTTAGTGTTTTGGAGTTTGGGACATTTGTGGGCCCTTCTCCTTCACAGCTGAGGTGAAAGATCCTCCTGCCTTTGCAAATCTTGTGTTTGCTGGATGGTCGTGTGTGTGTGTGTGTGTGTGTGTGTGTGTGTGTGTGTGTGTGTTCGGGGAGCTAGGTGGGTAGGTGGGTGAGGGATTCCAGGGTCTGCCACTGATCTTCCCTGGCAAGGCAGCTTTCCTCTATGGCATGGCCTTCTTTCCCCTGGGTTGAGGTACCTGAAGCTACAGTAATCAGGAAAGCAGCAGGAGAAACTGAGGCCAGACATAGGAAAGAACTTCCCAGTCTTCCCACCTAGTGGCTTGAAGAGCCTGAGGCCCCAGAACTGCCCCTCCAGTGCCCTGGCTCTCTGAGACCTCCCCAGAGGCCCCTCCAGCTGGCCAAGGCCTGCCCTTTCCTGGCCTGGATTCAGGCACTCTTTCACCCAGGGCTATCGGTGTTTGGCTTACCCAGGCTGCCCCCCTGGCTGTTCTGGGGCTGGGTGTAAACAGCAGGGCCCATTGCCCCCCCCCTGCTGGGGCCACTGCAGCCTTGAGCAGCATTGTCAGTGCTGACGCCACTTGGGCCTGGGCTTCCTCCAGGGGCATGAGGCCGGATGGGCTGGGGGCACTGCCTGCCCTGGCTGGTAGGTCGGGGATGGGTGCTCTGAGCCCTAGGGGCATCACGGGACTGAGGCCTGGGCCATCTGGGAGTTGAGGATTGATGGTGGTGGCTACTGTTTCCACTGTGGAGGGCCTGTCATGGCTGAGGCCTGGGGATGTACCATGTGTCTGTCATGGGGTGGGTTTCTCACCCCAGCCCCTTCTCACCACTGCCTGCCTCCTCTCTGGTCCAACCTAATGGATGAGGCAAAAGGCAGGGTCTTGAACACTCCCACCTGCCTTCTGCTCATGGCTGGAGGCCCTGGTGGGGATGAGGACCCCAAGCCCCTTAGGTTGGTTGCTAGCTTCCCTCCAGACTTCCCATGCACCCCCTGTGCAGAGGGGAGGAGGAGGAGCAGGGCATTCCCGGCCTTCCAGAACCCTGGATTGAGGGGCAGGGCACTTCCTCTGGCCGCCTTCCTAGTCTCCGGGGGATTTTCACGCAGGATGGGAAGGGCTTTTGTCCCAGCTTTGCTGAGTGTTTTTTCCTGCTTCTGGCTTCTCCGTGGTCCAAACCTTCCTGCTTCCCCTTCCCAAAGTCTTTAAATTGAGCCCGGGATTGTGAACAGTGGTCACCAGCTTCTGTAAAGGGGCCTTGCAGATAAGTACCAGCCCAGCCCTTAGAGCGCCTCTCATCAACCATGTGGAAGTTCTTTGCCACTGGTCCAGTGGG
This sequence comes from Rhinopithecus bieti, assembly GCF_001698545.2. Taxonomy (NCBI): domain Eukaryota; kingdom Metazoa; phylum Chordata; class Mammalia; order Primates; family Cercopithecidae; genus Rhinopithecus; species Rhinopithecus bieti. Next base: position 2,570,263 of record NW_016806112.1, read on the forward strand.
CCCTGGGCTGGTGTCTCTTTGCAAAGCCAGAGGTGAGGAGGCAGAAAAGTGGGAGGGGTGTGCGTGATTCTGGTGTCCCTTCTGGCTGATCATTCATTTCCCCACCTCCAGACAGGGCACATCTTAGCAGACAGAAGAGGGGGCTCTCTGGCTCTGAGAGTGGAGCAACCCGTGGGCTGGACACTGGGGACATTAAAATCATCTGGACCCAGGAAGCTGCCAACCTGGAGGAGAAGTCAGACATGCACCGAGATAATGCCAGTGTGAGGTGCCCAGGGCTCTGAGAGCCACAGAAGAGGCAGAGGGAACCCCAGGGGGAGAGCAAACAGCTCTAACTAAGGAAGTCAGAGAACAGTTTGGTGCCTTTCTAGAAAGTAGAAAAGGTTCAGGGGATTCCAGGCAGTGGGCACAGTAGAGGCGAAGGCCCCGAAATGTGAAGAGGCATCGTGTTCTGGGAGTTCCAATGGGCCTGTGAAGCAGGGCTGGTGATGTTGGCAGGGCCACAGCAGAGCTTGGACCAGGAGTGGGTCCTTGGGCAGTGGGTGATGGATGGCCTGTTGGGGCTGGCTGGGGCTCCAGGTTCTGGGTCGGGGAGGGGCTCCCCTGACAAAGCCTGGACTCTGAGCAGAGGCCCACTCAGCCCTCTGATGCTGATGACATCTTGCTGCTCGGGAGGAGTCCTGGAGGCTCAGCTGAGCTCTCAGGGGGTGCCAGGGGCCCAGCTGTGTCTGATGCTGGGCTCTAAATGCCCTCTTGGGATCTTCCTCCCCCATCTTCTTTCCCAACTGGGATGGGGGTCCCTCTGTCTCCATTTTCCATCACACACAATCCCAGCATGTTAGATCCAATAGTGGCACAGAAGTGAATATCAAAGACTAGAATCAGAGAGGCCTGTTGTCAAGTTTCAGCTCTGTCACTTACCTGCTGTATGATTTTGGGCAAGTGACTTCACTCCTCCGGGCCTCAGTTTCCACATCTTGAAAATGGGAGGAGTTGAAATAATGTCCACCCCACTGGGCTGTTGTAAGGGGTTAGTGAGCCAGGACAGGGGAAGAACTGAGCGCGGGCAGTTTATGAAGTGGGGTCGCAGCGCCCTTCCTCTCTTCCCCTTAGCCACACTGTTTAATGCAGGCCTGGCGGGGGGAGGCAGCCGGGAGAGACACATTGGACCCAAGCTCCTCTGAGCGCACGATTGTTCCAGGACCGTCTTAGGGCCACTTTGTCCTGCGCTTGTAAAGCAACTTCTTCCCTACAAGGTGGCAGAAACTCACCTGTACCTGCTGCTTGGTGGGTAGCAGTGTCCAGGGCCCAGGCAGTCAGCCTCTCTGATCACCTACCGCGAAGGACAGGCTGGGAGGATGCAAGGGAGGACCTGGGTGGGCGGTGGAGGCCAGGAGTGCCCAGTGACCCATCTTGACATCCATTCACCCTCAACATCCAGCTCCGAGGCCCCCATTGACAGCAGATTTAACTGCCCAGATAGACGGTTTCATTTAAGCGGCAGTAACTGTCAGTCTTGGGCTGACAAATGACATCTCACTGACCACTCGGCCTGCAGAGCATGGCGGCCAGCCCGTGGTGTGTCAGCCACCAGAGAATTACACAGCCTGCCGGCCTTCACAGGCAGACCGATCGGACCCCAGGGGGCTCCAGAGGGGCCCTGCTGGGAGGGAGGTCAGCTCGGCACCCATAAATACCTGGTCTTCGAGGCAGCCTGCAGAGCATCAAGGCTCCAGGAAGATTTGTGGCAGTCTGGCAGGAGGGATGGATGGCTGATGGGCCCAGCAGACAGGCCAGGCTGGTGGAGACCCCAGGGCTGGGGCTGCAAATGTCCTTGTTCCCCGGGTGGCTAGGAGGCCTGAGGGTAGAGGAGCCTTTAGCTTAGGGAGGGAACTTCGGAAAGTGAAAACCAACCCTCTCTGGTTAAAGGAACCTCTTAACCACCTGCTTTCTCATGCAGAGGGGCTGGCAGCTATGGCCCTGTGGTTTTCTTTTAAATAAAAAGAGGTGTGTGTGTATGTGTGTGCATGCGTGCGTGCGCGTTCTCATCTGTGTGGGGAGTGTTTTGGAGTTTGGTGTCTTTATGCATCCATCTGTCCACCCAAGGAAAGCAGTGAGTCAAGACCTGCTTGGCCAAGGGGCAGGTGGGATCCCAGCCAGGCAGCATCCACGGAAGAACCAGCAGCAGGTCCACCAGTTCCCACACAGCCCAATGTGTGTTCTTATGTTTTAACCAAAAAAGAGAGAAATTGTATTTCCTTCTTCACAGAACAGGAAATTAGGGTGGAGGATGCATGGTGGACGATGCATGGCCGGATGGGGACTCGAACACAGGGCATGGGGCACCAAAGCCTCAGCGACCATATTGCGGTTCTCTGCCCCTGGCACCCCTATCAGCACCACCAGGCAGGCCTGCCCCATCCAGGGTCTAAGGTCTGGGTACAGAGTCTGCTCCCAGGGCTGGGCCAGCTGGGTCACCGTGACCCATCTGCTTTTGGCCTGAAGCGTGGCTTATCTCCTCATTCTACCCCTTATCGTTCCTCTGCCACCTCCCCACCCCCTTGTGCCTTCATTCTGGGCGCAAGGGTGTCTGCTCCTGTGGGCCTGCGAGGGGCGGGGTCTGGCCCTGTGTGACCACCTGGGTGCCCAAGGTGGGCCTGAGTTTTTCCTGCTGCCAATGTGACCCCTGGGCAGGCCCCTCCTACCCCGGTCTCAGGAGGTTCCCAGGGTCCCCAGAAGTCCTGGCCGGTAGGAACCTCTGGGCAGAGCCCAGCTGCCTGAAGCCTGAGTGTTACCTCCGGCAAGGCTGTGTTTCCTTATCTGTAATGTGGGCAGAATGTCGGCAGGGCAGGGGTGAGGTGTCCTGTACCGCAGTGGGCACCATGTCTGGTAATAGGTGCTCTCTGAGCCTTGGCTCCCTCCTGGAAACCGCAGCTCTATGGTGGCCAGCACTTTTGTGGAGAGATACAGAGCGATGGCTGAGTCAGCCCCTGCTCAGGCCTCAGTCTCTCCTGGATGCTTCCAGCCAGGACTGAGTCTGGGGGCCCACGGCTGATGGTAGGGGCTCTGGGAAGAAACTTTTGCTGGGAGCTGGAGGGAGCGCTGGACGCAGAGGTGAGGTGGGGATGGAGGGAACGGACACAGACCTCCCTCTTCTCCACCACGTGGGCCCGGAGGCTGGTCTGTGTGCAATTCCTGACTTTTCCCTCTCCTTTTCTCCCCCTCTGTCTGTCTGAGGACACAGGCCCCAGGGATGCCCCAGGAGAGAAGGGGAACAGAGAGGAGGGAGGAGGCTTCTATCTCCTATGAGAGAGAGCTGTTCATTAGGCTTGGGCCAGCTCCCCTCTGACTGGGAGCCACCCCTAGGTGGGGAGTGGCCCCTCTGAGCCCCTGGCCCCAGGTGGGAAGTGATCCCTCTGCACTCTGTGCTTGTCTTGGGGAGAACCTTGCCATTCATCAGCCACTCTAACCCCTGCTCTGGGGCCCAGAGAAGAGCTGGACACCAGTTCTGCCTCCCCAGATCTCACAGGTATTGGCGAAGACAGAGGCATTTAACTGATGCCATAAGATGTTGCAGATTCTGCATCCAGAGAGTGGGGAGGGCCTCGAGGAAGGAGAGGGATGAGGTAGGGATTTGTAGAGGAGGCAAAGAGCCTGTGAGAGACCAGTAACTCCTGGATGGCAAGGCAGGTGAGTGACAGGTCCTCTTCCACAGCTAGTGGTTAAGAGTGCAGATCTGGAACTAGACAGAGCTGTGTGGCCTCTCTGTTCAGTTTCTTCTCTCTGTCATGCGGGTGGTGACTGTACAAGCCTCGCAGGGCTGTAGGGCTGCGGTGGAATGACTGTTAGCTGTCATGGTTTGCATTCGTCACAGGGCATGGCCCAGGGAGGTGCGCCGGAAGTGTCTGTTGGGTCGCTGGTGGCCAGCTGAGGAGTGGCACAGGCTGAGAGGGATGGGGCTGTGTCTGCCCAGGCCCATCTGCAGTGCCCAGTGTGCTTCCGAATACACAGAAGGGCTCGTTTTGTCACAGTGGAGACTGCGGACCAGGAATGCCAGCCGTGGCCCTGGCCTGGTCCTGCCTCTGTGTGATCCTGGGAGAGTCTCTTGTCCTCTTCGGGTGGCAGATTCTTCAGCTGAAAAATAGGGATTGGGGTCAGGGGATCCCTGGCTCTGCTTCTGAGTCCTGCAGAGTCAAAGGATACTCCAAACAGGGGCTGGCCCTGCCCCTGCACCGAGTGCCTCTGGCCGCAGCCGGGGCATTCGGAATTGGCCCCTTGTCGCTGTTCGTTTCTGCTTCAGGTGCCAGGCCATTGCTGCCCCCCTGCTCATGCCCTGGGCCTGACCGCAGGCCAGGTGGGACCTCCCTCCTTCTCCCGAGCCTGAGAGCTCTGCGTAGGCCGGGGGGAAGCCCTTGGTTTCTTCCTCATGGCTTCTGTTTGAGCAGTTGGGGCTGCCAGAAGTGTAACTGACCACAGGTTTTTAAATGGGGACAATGTTAAAATTAATAATACTCTTGCCATGCATTTGTAGGAGTCCTTTGCAGAGTACCTCCATGGACATTAATCACATGTATGGCGTACCTAACATGTACTGGACTGTCCGCTCAGTACTTTGCCCACTGTACAGATGAGAAAACTGAGGCACAGAAGGTTACCAGGACTTATGTAAAGTCATACCGAAGACAGAGCTGGGGCCTGAAGCCTGGCCCATTCAAGCCCCAAACACCCCTTTATTAACTGGCCAGACCCCGTTGCACTTTGATAGCATAGACATTCGGGTAGATGGGCACAGAGAGGTTAACTTGCCCAGGCCGCATGCCCAGTTGGGTCTCAGTGGGAGGAGAAGGGGTTAGAGGAAGGTGGCTGGACCTGGACCCTGGCTGGAGCCCGGCCCCCTGCGTGCCTCTTCCTTCCAGGTTGCCGACCAGATGACACTGCTGCAGAACTGCTGGAGCGAGCTGCTGGTGTTCGACCACATCTACCGCCAGGTCCAGCACGGCAAGGAGGGCAGCATCCTGCTGGTCACCGGGCAGGAGGTGACCAGCCCCTGGGCCCTGCCCCGCCCCTGGGCCCCGCCCCAGCCCCGCTGTGCACTTCCAGGATTCAGGGCCTCGGAGAGGAGGACCCAGGCCTTTCGGGGCTCGCTCTGGGCACCCTGATTATCAGCCCTTTCCCCACGTTCATGGGGCACCCACTGGCCTGACCCCTCTGCGAGTAGCCCTGGTCCAGGCTTGAGAGGCGCCGGCTCCTGGGAGCCCTGCTCTTGGGGAGCAGCTCAGGGGGTGTGGGCATGGTCAGAAGAGGTTCATGGAGGAGGATGTGATGGTGGCCCTAGGTCTGGAAATAATACACTGGAGTTGGCTGGGGAATAAGGGGTGGGCGGGCAGTCCTCACCTCCACCACAGGCTCAGAGAGGGTGGAAGCGTGGAGCCCCCAGGCCCTGCTGGTGCTGGTATGGGGTGGCATGAGGTGAGAGACCAGGGAGGCTGGAGGGTTGCTAGGGCTGGGTTAGCAGACAAAACCTTGCAGGCCCTAAATCATGAATGAATGAATGAATGAATGAATGGGCAAAGGGCTCCTGAGAGCTCAAAGTCAGAATCTGGGCCCCTTAGAGCAGGAAATGAGAAGCTGGGAAGTAGAAAGTAAGTCCAGATGCAGCAGGGGTCCAGGGAGAGCTTTAGGAGGAGGAGGGACATGGCCAGGTAGTATCTGAGGAGGCAGGCGGAGGGGTCAGGATGGCAGGTGGGGGCCAGGGCGGGGACACAGGGACACAGCCAGGAAGGAGGACTCACCTGCGGAGACAGGCTGTAGGGAAAGAGAAGGAGGGAGGGAGGCAGAGAAGGGGGTTGATGGCAAGGGTCCAGCCTGCTGGCAGGAGCGTCACTCCCAGGTGGGGACACAGGAGGGACCGTGGGGTCGGTGGGTGCTGTGGGGTGGGGGAGACAGACTCTGCTCACTGCTCCAGCCCCCCAGGCCCCTGCTCCTCATCTCCAGCTCTCGCCTCGGTGTCACAGGCCATCAGGGCAGGAGGACGGGACGGGCAGCACTGGTCCCATGAGGGTGTCTCTGGGACTCCCTGTGGGTGCAGGTGCCTGCAGTCTGCATGCGGTGTGTGTCGGCAGCCGGCTGAGTCTCTGTGGCCATGGGAATGGCCTGTGTGTGTGTGCCTGCCTGTGTTTTCTTGTGCAAAATCTCCACACACATCAGTGTGTGGGTGTCACTGTCTTCCCATCAACCCATAATTGTGAACACATACATGGGCGTGTGTGTTGCTGTAAGTGTGAGCATACAAGGGCAGGTGTGGCCGTGTGCACATGTGTGCACCTTCACTTCATGGAGTGGGCGGCCCCATGACTGCGCTCGTGTGTGTGTGTGTGTGTGTGCGTGAGACTCTGGGTTGAACTGTGACCCAGCATCTAGGTGTGAACGTAGGGGTTCTGGGTAGCCACGTGGAAGCGTCTGTGTGTCCCTGCGCAGGCCTGCCCTCCCCTGACCCCTCCCCTCCCAGCGTGTAGAGAGGGGCCCTCTGAACTGCTGGTGCTACTGGGCCTGGTGCTGGGGTTTGTGTGTGAAGGAGGGGTGGACATGGGCAGGACGTGGGTACCCTCAGCTCCAGGCCTGGCAGGTTGAGGAGAGCTCGGAAGGGTGGGCCCGGCAGGGTCCCCGGGGCTGCACAGATGTCACTCGTGCCTGGCTCAGTGCCAAGGCTGGGCCCTCCTGACCCCAGCCCATCTGACCTGCACCTCCAATCCATGCCCTCAGCCCTCCATCCACCATCAGAGAGCCCCCTGCCTGGACCCACGTCCTCTGACTGTCCCCCACCCCGTGCCCTCTGCCCCCAGGTGGAGCTGACCACGGTGGCCGCCCAGGCGGGCTCGCTGCTGCACAGCCTGGTGTTGCGGGCACAGGAACTGGTGCTGCAGCTGCTTGCGCTGCAGCTGGACCGGCAGGAGTTTGTCTGCCTCAAGTTCATCATCCTCTTCAGCCTGGGTGAGTGTGGCTCCAGTGACAGAGAGGTGGATACAGCCAGGGGCGGGCCGGTGGGAGGGTGGGTGAGGCTGGAAAAGTAGCCCTGCTATGGCCAGAGTGGCCACGAAGGAGCCTCAGGGGAGAAAGGCCCCTCCCTTACTCATTCAGTGAACAAAGGTCTGAGGCCCCCAGCCAGGGCCTGGCTCTTAAATGGGGACGGCTCCCCATCTGGTGGCCCATGTGACTTTGGGATTGTTATTCCAGGCTCCTGGGGTCCCTGTTTTCTCTAATCCCTGGATCTAGGGGTCCCCAGTTCTGACTGTAGCTCCTGGGGGCCCGGACCCCTTTGCCCATGCCAGTCCAGCCCGGCCACCCACCCCACTCCCCAAGCACCTGGGGGGGGTCTCCCTTCCTTTGCCCTCCTGACCCCAACCCTGCCTGGGCACTCCAGTCTGCACCCTCACTCCCTGGCAAGCCATCACCAATGCCCTCCCCATACCCGGTGATGCTGAGGACATAGCTGTCCCTTGCCAATCGGGAAGAGACCTGTAGCCTGGGTGGTGAGGGCTGAGACAGACAGATGGGTGTGGCTTAGGGAACCCTGGGTGGGGAGCAAGAGCTCTTTCTGGAAGGCTTCCTGGAGGACGGACATCTGAGCAGTGTTTTGGAGGATGAATAGGAGTTTTCTGGGGGATGAATTATTTTGCAGTGATGCAGATGGGATGGAATAGAGATGAGTGAGTGCTTCATCACCTGGAGAGGGGGCAGGATTAAGATATTGTCTTGGTGGCTGGCATTATAGTCACAGTCTGGGAAGGGCGTGCCTGCCAGAGGGAGGGAGGAGTGGGGAGTGTTGCGGAGGCAGAGGGGATTAACAAAAAGTGGGAAGCCCAGTGCTCGGGCGGGATTGGTGACATCCTCCATGCCATGCGGCTGGATGCGGTGGGCTGGGTCTCCCAACTCTGGCAGAACAGGCTGGTAACTGGAGGGCTTATCTGCAAGGCCACCTTAAGCTACCTCTCAGGACACCAGCCAGGGCTCTGCAGGAGCTGTGGCCTGAAATCCTTGCAGGAGCCTCAGGGGCCCAGACCCGGTTGGCTGCAGCTGGGGAAGCTCCCTCCTACCTCTGCCAGCAGCAGCACCTTACCCGCAGCCTGCCAGACTCAGCAGGCTGGCACAGGATAGAGTCACAGACATGCGTGGTGGGGGTCTGTGTGGTTGGGGCATGGAACCTGCAGGAATTACGCGAACGTCTGTCTCTGTTTCCATGCATGTGTGTGTGCTGGCGTGTGCAAACGACGAACTTTCACACCCTTGTGGTTTCTTAAGTGTTAGGCTGTGTGAAGAGTTTGTGTGTGATTGGGGAGGGACCAGAAGATCTGGGAACATGAGGAATTTGTGGCGAAGAGTGGTGCTTGGAGGCACCTAGAATTGGAGTGTGTGTCCGCAGGAGTCTGGGTGGTTTGTAAGGTGAGAGTTCTTGACCTGGCTGCCATCACAAGGCCACTAGGAGGGCCCTAAGGAGGGGTGGATGGAGGGTGGGCTACCAGCCACCAGGCTTCTTTGCCGGGGCTCTGTATGTCCTTGGGTGTCCCCTGAAAAGCAGGGACAGTGTCTTGGCCCCCAGCCCCTCTTCCCACCAAAGCCCTGGGCATAGCTCTGGCCGCCGCTGGGGATGAATCCAGGACTCCTCCTTCTCTGGGGCTTAAGGAAGATGGTAAAGCTGATCCCTCTTCTCTTGGGTCCAAGTGTGGGCGTGCTCAAAACTGGAAGTGCCCCGCCCTAATGTCATGCTGGTCATCAGCTTTTTTTTTCCAGATGCAGCAGCTGAGGCCTGAGGGGTGGGAGAGGCTCCAGTGCTGGGCTGGGACAGGCTGAGTTGCGGGGAGAAGGGTGTTTGCGTGCGCACGCGTGCTGTGTGTGTGAGAATCAAGGTGGTGCAGTGCTTAGGAAAGGGAACTAGGTAGGGATGAGGAGTAGATTCTAAATCTGGTCTCTGGTCTCTTTCTGGCTGTGTGCCCTTGGGCAAGTCACTCCCCTCTCTGAGCCTCTATTTCCCCATCTGTAGAGTGACCCTCCTAGTAATCCCTAACTTTTTACAAGGATTGAATAAGAGAATTCCCCAAAGTGCCCAGCGCTTGGCTGACCCCTGGGAAGTGTGTGCCAGAATTGTTTTAATCATAATCACCATTATTAAGTTAGTGTGCATATGCATAAGTGAATGAATGAAGTGAATGAATGCTCACAGTCTCTATCTTTATCACCGGCTGTGTGTCTGGCACAGTGCCTTATCCTTCCGCACAGGAACATGGGTCTGGCTGATGTGGGTGGGTGAGCCCTGAGCCCAGCAAGCCAGGAACCTGGTGAGGTTGGGGATACCGGAGGAGGAACAGGAGGAGATTCCAGGACCCCAGCTGATGGCAAGCAGTGAGAAAGGGGTGTGGGGGGCCGCAGAGGCCTTTGGCTGGCCAGCTCCAGGTTGGAAGAGGAACCCCATCAGTTCAGTGTGATCAGGGTTGGGTCAGAGAGGAGAAACCAGCACCACCTGGCTATCAGGGAAGTCTTCTGGGGGGTGGGGGCTCTGAGCTGGGCTTAGCAGTATGAGTAAGAGCAGTCGGTGACAAAAAAACAAGCGGCATTAATGGCTTTCCAGACTCAAGGAACAGCTTGTGCAAAGTTCCGGGAATCCTGAAAGTTCTGTGTGGCTGTAGGGGTGGGGACGGGGTGGGGAGGAGGCTGGCGAGGGGACAGGAGCTGAGCTGGGCAAAGCCTTGAATGCCGGGGCCGGGTACCTTGAACTTTCTCTTGGGAAGGACTTTAAGCAGGCAGTAACATGATGAAATTTGCATTTTATCAAGATCCTTCTAAGTGCAGCATGGGAAAAGGATGGCAGGCAGGCAGCCCAGAGCCCTGGCAGAGGCTAGACCTGGAGCTGGGCTGGAGCAGATTCCAGGGTCTGGAGCAGAGGGCTCCTCTCCTGATCCCACCCAGACCACCAGAGCTGGGGCTCCAGGGAAACTGGGACCCGGAGAGGGACGGCCACTTGCCAGCAGACCTCCAGCTGGCGCGCAGGGCGTCTCCTTCGGGGGCTGCTCCGCCCTGGGCCGCACAGCCTGGCTGTGAGTGCTGGTGTCCCGTGTCCCTTCCCTTCCACCCGCCCCACCCCCACCGCCACCCCGCCCCACGCCCCACCGCCCCCACCGCCCCACCCTGCCCTGCGGCTCACTCAGCGCCTCCTTCGCGCCTGCCTGTGCATAAGGGTGCCATTTGGTGTCTAAATAGCCGTCTCGGGAGGGCGCGGAGGCAGGTAAGGAGGTTTAATTAAAATTAGTGCCTCTCTCCTGGCAATCACGGTATTTATGAAGATGGGCCCGGCTGGCATTGTTCTGCCGAGGACTTAATCGAAGCTTAATGGATTGACCTAACATTCGATTTCCTGACTTCCATTGAGGCGGCGGCAGCAGCATTCCCTTAAGCGTTTGCAATTTACCCACTGCTCCACGCCAACAAAAGGCGGCCTGAATAGCAGCCCCACTCGAGGGGCCATTGTGCGCGGGGGCGCCTGCCTGAGTTACCGCTATTGGGACAACATTCTTTATGCCTCGCTGGAATGAAAGGATTATTCAAATATTCAATTAAACCATGAAAAGGGGGCTTTTCTGACAACCTGGGGGCCCCCAGCTCTGCAGAGCTAGCGGGCTGCTCTCCGAGGTGGGGGCGCCATCCCCCAGCTCCCTCCCACCTCCGCCTCCGCGAGTGCTGGGAGCTGAGCGGGCTTGGGGAGCGCAGGCTCCTCTCCAACATGCCCGTCTCCAACCTTCGGGTGCCTAGGGCCCAGAGCTGGGCATGCAGATGAGAGCCAGCCCCTGGCCACCCAGTGAGGCAGAGACGAATTTGCCCCTGTCATGCAGATGACAGGAAACTGCAGCTCAGAGAGGGGAAGTGACTTGCCCAAGGTCACCCAGCTGGTTGTAAAGCTGGGATCTGAACCCCTGACACATGAAGGGGGCGTCTCCAGGTTTGTTTGACCCCCGCTCCCGTGTCCACTGGAAGAACGGTGTGGTGTTCTGTGGGTTGCTGGTACCGTCACATCTATTATCCGCTGGAATCTTCACAATGATCTCTTTAGAGACTGGGAGTCCAGGGAGGCTTGGGGAAGGGGAGTGACTTGGACAAGGTCTCCAGGTGAGGAAGAAGTCAAGTCTAGAGTCCAGAGTAGCCTCTCTGGGGGAAACCTAGGACCCCAGGGGTGGGGGCTCTTGGACAGGACTCATGGATTGCATGGGACATAAAGTTATGTCCAATTCCGCAGGAACAGGCATCCCAGCTTGACCCAGCTCCTGGGCAGGGGGCCCCAGTCTTGCTTGCCTATCCTGGGAGACTTGGGCTTTGGTGTCAGAGAGACTTGGGTTTCAATCCAGGCTCTAGCACCTTGTGTGTGTGTCTTCAGGGGTCCCTGGTTCCCTGAGCCCTGGGGAGGCACTGCCCTGCCTGTCTGGATGTCTGCTGAGGTGAACTGAGCTGGGTGCAAGGTGTCTGGGGGGTGCCCAGGAAACTGGGTCTGGGCTTCTGAACTATAGCCGCTGAGGCTCCCTTAGCGACTGTGCTTCCCTCCCCCAGCCCTGTGGCTGACCTCTCCGGGGCAGTGGGGGTTTCCAGTCTGCCAAGAGCTGGGAGGCCAAAGAACTACTGGGGTGGGGCATCCCTGAAACCTGTCCTCCTTCTGCACCCACCCCCGCACCCCGCTTCCCTAGCGCAGTGCTGCTGAGAACAGTAAATCCCGGTAAAGCCAAGGCCCTGGTACTTCTCCTGCCCCTGCCCCTACTGCGGCGTCCTGGCCAGTCCTCCCCACTCCAGCTGCTTCCTCCAGGACCCTTTACTGATGTGTGGCCTTAAGTGGGTCCCTGTCCCTCTCTGGACCCCCATTATGAATTATCAGAAGAGAATGTCAGGAGACTGGCTCAGCCCGGGACAGTGGGGAGTGAAGGCAGATGGGACAGGGATGGGGCCAGCAGGAGCCCAGCTAGGTGGCATGACTTCCCATGACCTTTGAATATGTCTGGGGCAGGCCAGGCTGGGGAGTAGGGCTGCTCCATACAGTTGGGCAGGTCATTCACTGCACAAGAGCATCTGGGCCAGGAGGCATTGGGGTGGCTATAGCAGTATCTCTCTGGACAAGGGGGAACTTCCATGTAGTTGACATAAAGGTGCCTTAAGGGTTAACGGTGACCCTGGGGAAGTGATCACTTCAGAAGGGAGGATGAGGAGCCGGGGCTGGGGTGGGAGGATGGAGGCCAGGTCCTGCCATCCGCCCCCAGGCCCAGCTCGGGTTTCCCTAAATCCGACTTTGGACAACACAGGCCTCAGCAGGCGCGCTGGGGGCGGCCAGGGATCAGGGTTGCCAGGAGCGTGGCGCTCTCCTGGCGCAGAGGGTGTTAAGGGGGATTAGGGGGCCAGGGCTGCACATGCTGCCTCTGGACGCCCCCGCAGCTGCAGGGCTGGTGGTGATGGGGTGGAGGAGAAGTGAGTGGATGACCATTTTCTGAGCCACTGGTCACCCCATCCCAGGCAAGGTCAGGCTTGCATCAGATGATTTTGAGGCCTGGGGACAGATTCTGTGGGTTCCTGCTGACCCTGCGCCCCCAGGCTGGGCGCCTGCTAGAAATGCTGCCCAGGAGCTGAACGAGGACTGCAAGCTGTGACAGGAACTTGGGTGACAAGAAACTGACCCAGGCTCTCCCTCTCCAGGGAGGAGGAAGCCTGGTCAAGTCAGGGCAGGGCAGGGAGCATTGCACCTCAGCGGCGGCTGGGATTTGAACCCACATCTATCTCACTCCAAAGACATTTTGCTTTCTGTCTCTTCACGGCACCTCACCTCGGGTGTGGGGGACACATCAGTTGCACTCCTCTGTTTAATCACTGGTGCACGCAGAGCCACACCCCTCCACCCCTCCCCAAAAGGAGCCCTTCCTTGATGTTTAATGCGAGTCGTCCTGTTTGCCCCTGTCTTCCCACAAAGCACGTCTGCTTTGTGTACAAGCTTTATTTATTTATTTATTTATTTATTCCTTCAGAGACAGAGTCTCCCTCTGTCGCCCAGGCTGGAATGCAGTGGTGCAATCTTGGCTCACAGCAACCTCCGCCTCCTGGGTTCACATGATTCACCAGCCTTAGCCTCCCAAGTAGCTGGGATTACAGGCACGCACCACCATGCTTGGGTAATTTTTTTGTATTTTTAGTAGAGATGGGATTTCACCATGTTGGCCAGGCTGGTCTCAAACTGACCACAAGTGATCCACTTTGGCCTCTCAAAGTGCCGGGGTGACAGGCATGAGCCTCTGAGCCTGGTCAACAAGCATTTCTAGTTTATGTACATGGTTGAGCCTTATTGATCTCATCCTGACCTCCCTCTGTGATTTTTGTTTTCCACTCAGTCCCAGGCTTTTAAAGACACGTCCCTTTGCCCTGCATTGTGTGTGCACACGACTCCTTGGGGTGCAGCCACCATGTGGCCATCCAGGCCACCTCCTTGCCACCATGAGCAGAGATGGCCCCTGACTCACGAGCTTTGGCTTAGGATTTTTTGACTTTATGGTCATGCAGAAGTCGAAATACATGCATTCGGCAGAAAGCGTGCTTGGAGTACCCACATAATCCCTTCTGTTTTGCGTTTTCAGCATGGTGTTCAGTAAACTCCACGAGATGTTCAACGCTTTATTGTAAAATAGGCTTGTGTCAGATGATTTTGGCAACTCTAGGGTAATGTGGTCTAAGCACATTTAAGGCAGTCCAGGCTGTGATGTGCAGCAGGTCAGGTGTAGTAAGTGCTTTTTGACTTACGATATTTTCAGCTTGCGATAGGTTAATCAGGATGTCAACCCATCTGCAATCCTGCAGTGAATGTGTATGTTCCCCCGTGGCCCCATAAGAGTCCTTCCCCGGGCTACTGGATCCTCTCTATTGGTTATAGGGGAGACTAAAAGAACATGCCAGCTGTCCTCTAGAATGGGGCCACCAGTCCTCATGCGTTGCAGCATGAGATGGGATCTTCCCACCCACAGTGCACCTCTGTGGGCGTGGTGATGATGGGGTGACAGTAGTGATGGTGGCAGAGTGGGGATGCGGATGGCAGTGGTCATGGAGATGAGGCATCAGTGATGATGGAGACAAGATGGCTTTGATCATGCCAGGGGGATGGTGTTGGTTATGGCAGCAATGGTTGGCCATGACAGCAGTGAGAGCAGCTCCCACTGTGATGGCATTATTGTGGTGCCAGCTAACCCAACCCACCGAGCTTCTCACATGTCAGACACTGTTCATCAGAGCACTTTGCACACAGCAGCTCCCTAAATTTTCAGGACAATGTTGTGAAGTTGGTACCTTTATCACCCCCATTTTACAGATGGGGAACCGAGAGGTTCAATAACTGCCCAGGGATCCTCCCAGGGAGGCTGGTGATGGGCTTCATGATTCTTGTTCATTTTGACCACAGTGGTGATGATGATGGCAGTGATGATGGTGACAGATGACTGTGACTGGGTGGTTGATGGTAGCGGTGGCCACATTTATGAAAAACACAGGCATGTGGGTATTGGTGACGATGGTGGTGTTTGTCAACCAGGGTGACAACAATGGTGATGCCGACACGGTGACAATGGGGAGACCATGTTGCGTGGTTGATGGTGGCAATGCCCGTGTCTTTGGTGGTCATAGGGAAGGTGGTATTGGTGATGCTGGTGACGGTGTTGGCCCAATCCTGATGGGCATGGCTGGTGATGCGATGGTGACCGAGAGCCTACCTTTGCAGATCTGAAGTTTCTGAATAACCACACCCTGGTGAAGGAAGCTCAGGAGAAGGCCAACGCCGCCCTGCTCGACTACACCCTGTGCCACTACCCGCACTGCGGGGACAAGTTCCAGCAGCTGCTGCTGTGCCTGGTGGAGGTGCGGGCCCTGAGCATGCAGGCCAAGGAGTACCTGTACCACAAGCACCTGGGCAACGAGATGCCCCGTAACAACCTGCTCATCGAGATGCTGCAAGCCAAGCAGACTTGAGCCTGGGCCGGGGGCGGGGCCGGGACTGGGGCGACCGGGGGCGGGACCGGGGCGGGGCCGCAGCCACGCCGCTGGCTCCATATGGTTCATTTTATGATGCCCACCCAGGAACCCCAGCCCCGTCCCAGAGGCCACTGCCCCTGAGTTCTGACACTGTGTTTGGGAAGGTGGGTGAGGCTGGGCAGGGCTTGGCGGAGGTGGGGTGGCCACTGGCACTTGCCTGCTACTTGGAGTGCCCCAAGGAGGTGGCTGTTAACCACCCCTCCCCGCCCCTGGCTCCCAGCTCTCTCCTGGAGTCTGAAGCCTACAGGTCCGGGGAGGAGGTTCGGGATTCCCTGGTGGGCCTCGATGTCCCTTGGATCAGAGGTCATCTCTTTCTCCTCTCCTGGAAACAGAGACAGGGAGAAGTTGAGCAGTTATCAACTGGGGGAGGAGAGAGGGTCTCCAGTGCTCCCCCCCCCCATAGAGACCAGGAAGGAGATCCTCTGTTTTGTAAACTAAGGATAACCGAGTTTGCTAAATTGAGAGGGGCTATTGGGCCCTAGAGGACACCAGGAGACTGGTTAGAACAACAGGACCTCCCTAGCCCTTCTACCCCAGCTGACCTCTGCAAGAGGGAGCGTTGATACATCATCAGGGAAAAAACTTTGCTCCAGGCATCCTGATTCCCTCTCCCACCCAGAGAACTTTTGGTACAATCGACATCCTAGCCCCACCCAGAGGTGGCCCTCCCAGGCTGGTATTTATCTGCAAGGTTGTAGTCAAGAGGTTTTTTCCCCCCTTTTTTTGTTTTTAAGCTTCTAGACACTCCTTGAAAGGTGTGTGTTATGGAGGGAAGGGGACAGAGTTGAGGACTGAAGCTGGGGCTTGGGGCTTCTCCCCAGACATTCACCTACCAAGTACCCTTGGGGTGGTGCTGGGTCATTACTTCTGAGCCCCAGCCCCAATCCAGAGAAGCGCTGTTGCCTGCCCTCCACCCACTAGGTGAACAGCAGGACGCCCTGTTGGGGGCTTCAAGTCTCTGTGGGTGGGAATGCAAGTGAACTTGGGAGGGGGCACGGGCCTGTAGATCAGGGAAAGCGCTGTTGATCCCCTTTCTGTGGCTCCAACCTGTTGCTGTAAACCCATGAAGCTGGCCCTCAGCTCCCTGGCCTGCCCTAGGTCATGAAAAACACTCTCCAGGGCGAAGCACCAGGGAGAGGCCTCAGCTGTCTCCTGTGCCCGGCTGGATGCCTGCTGTCCGTCCCGCTTTCATGTCACTGTTGCAGCTTGTGCTGAGCCTGCCCAGTTGGAGGAGACTGGACACCCCTGCCTCCTGCCTCCTGCCTCCTGCCTCCCGCCTCCCGCCACCCTGTCTCAGTCCCCACCTCTGCCCCCTGAAACGTGTGCCCTTGCCAAGGCCGGAGACCCACAGCCCTGAAACGAGAAGTGCCCTTAAGAATCAACCCAGCCCCCGCAGCCCTGGAATAAATTTTGCAATTAGTTTCCAGCTACTTTTGCCTGTTTACATTCTGGGGCCAAAGCAGAATGGCTCGGGTGGGTTCTGGGTGGTCTAGGGTGGGGCAGCACTCTGACTCGGATGGAGGTGGCACGCAGACCCTCTTTGGTTCAAAACTCTAAGGAGGCAGGTGGGCTGCGTGGCTGGGTGGAGGGACACCAGGCACTGTTGGGGTTTGAGCCCCACCTCATCCCTGGCACCCTGAGGCACTGGGAGGCCCAGGGGATGCTGTGGCTTCTCTACCTGTTGTACCCTGGCCATGCAGGCTCAGCCCCCATCTTGGGGCAGAAGGAACAGTCATTTAAGGGGCACCTGCTGTGTGTCACCCTCATCTCACTGTCCCTGCTGCAGCCCTGTGAAGCAGGGGTTACATTCTAGGAGGGGAAGGCACTTGCCAAGGGCCCATGAGCCACAGACCTGGGAGACCAGACCCCTCAGAGCCCTGCCCTTTCCTGTCTGCCCCACCACGTCCCTCACAGATTCCTCCCCGGCCCCACGTGGTGGCCGCAGTGAGCACCGCCACCATCTGAGGCTTCCTCCGTTCCAGGACCCCTGCCCAGCGCTTCCCGCCTCATCTGGTCACTTCGAAGCCACTTCTGTAGGTTACAGATGAGGAAATGGAGGCACAGAGGGCCGAAGCAGCTTGCCCAAGGTCACACAGCTAAGAGGGGCACAGCCACAGTACAAAGCTCCATCGTCCTGATCCACTTTGATCAACTTGACTAGTCCATGTCCAGGGTCACCCTCAGCCTCCCAATGCTTTGTGCAAATTAGAAAAACATGTCCCCTCTAGGGTGATGTAGCCCCAGGCACACAGCTTGGCAGTGGCTTTTATGCAAAGAAAAAGGTGTCCCTCTTCTTCTTGGCACTTGCAGATGCCCTAGTTCCTGCCCTGGGCAATGTCCAGTCTTGTAGGTGGAGACTATCTTAAACTAGACTGTAATCTGATGTGGTACTTCATATGACTGAGACAGACAAGATGAGGAAGTGACTGGCCCTGCTTCTGGGAGAGATGCAGGGTCTTTGGAACAGGAAGACTTTATAGTAGAGGTGTCATCCAAATTGGGTTTTGAAGGATGTCCAGGAGTTCACCAGCTAGATAGGAGCTGAGGACAGTTCAGGCAGAAGGAACAGTGTGAGCAGAAGGATGGAGGGGTATCAGCGGCTGTGTTTGGGGACCTAGGAGAAGTTACTCTGACTGGAGAGTAAAGAGAGGCTGTGTGTAGGGGACAAGGGGAATATGGAATGGAGGAAGGTGGGGGATGGGAAAGGACCCCTTGGTCCCACATTTGTCCCCTCCCCCACAGCCCATATGATGGGTTTTTGAGGTGACAGGAGCCTATTGAAGGTGAGGGTGCTGAGATGAAGGTGGTTGGGGGGCCACCAAGTGCCCTGCCTGCCTCCTTGCTGCCCCTTCAGGGTCCCGCCCCTTTTGTCCCTGTTGAGGATAGAGTGACGCACTTGGCCCAGTGTTCCCAGCACAGGGCAGGGGCTCTGCCGGCCCCACGGAGCCATGATGTCTTCTCTCTGGACTGCATCCCCAGCCTGGCGCCTTCAAGGCCTTGAACCTCCTCTGGGCCACAGGCTCTGGCCCCCACAGCCCAGGCCTCAGCGGACTTGGGCCACAGCTGACACTTTCTGAGTGCTTGCTGAGGGCTGTGTCAGGAACCAAGTGCAGGACTGCGCGGACCCCTCGCATGGCCCGTTGGGTGGGTATGATGTCCCCCATTCGACAGAGGACGGATGGGCATGGAGAGGCTATACAGCCATCCTCAGCAAGAAGCACCCGGGCCCTGTACCTGTGTGGGTGGGGCCAACACCCTGGACAGATTTTGTCCCAGACTCAACCCAGGCAGGGTCCAGCGTGGAAGCTGGAAGCCCCTGGGAGCTGTGCGTGCCTCACTGGGTCCCGTCTGCTTCTCGTCCAGCCCTGCCCCACCTCCCGGGAGCTGCTTGGAGGTCCTGGTTATGTGGTGTCACCTGTCACCTGGCCCCAGCAGAATGTGAGCCAGGCTGGCATCAGCAGGACAGTGTTGGCTGCCTGTGTGCCCCCACTCCCAGAGCCTGGGCCCTCATTTCCCTGCCGCCAGCCTTGGGGTCCACCCTGGCACCAGGCCTGGTGCAGAGCCCTCACATCCCTGCTCCCCTCCCTGCCCTGAAACCCATTGTACTGAGAAGAGACCAAGATTCAGAATGACCTTACCCACAGCCACACATCTGTGGCGGCAGGTCCTGGTCCCACGGTGTGACTTGGAGGTGTCCAGACTAGCAACTTACCTGCAAGCTGTCTGCCTGGGTGGCTCCCACTCATACCAACTGTCACCCCTGCCACCTGTGCTACAGGGCCTGGGAGACCCCAGGCCTGAGTGGTCTGAGCCTGTGTCCTCCTCTGCACAGCAGGAGTGATGGCGGCTCAGCACTGTGGTGAGGACCCGCGACTCTAAGGTGGTAAAGGGCTCAGCACCGTCCAGTGATACAGCAAGCACTCATAAATGCTGGCTGCGCCTACCCTGATGATGAGGCTGAGGCCCTGGAGTCCCAAAGCCAAGTGGCAGCTTCTCTGGCTTCCTCCCTCCTCCCAGAGGGCCCAGCGTTCCCTCCCTCTGCCCAGGCCAGGATGACTCCCAGAGCACAGGAGAGCCCAACAATTCTATTTATTACCAGACACTGCAGCGCCCGTTGTAACTTCGGGGCAGGTGGGAAGGAGCAGATCACAGATAGGCAAAGACTGGGGGAAAGAGCCTGGGGACCTGGTGGGTTAGGGGAGCAGGGGGCTGAGGCCCACACTCCTTTAGGAAAAGCCAGAGGCTGAGGCCCCCGGAGCAGGGGCCGCTGTTGGCTCCCAGGGACTCCCGCTGCGCCGTTCTGGGGTCTGGGGTCCCAGCGAGCTGAGCTGGGCAGGGTCTGGCGACGAGTTTCCCAGACACTCCCTAGAAACCTGGTGGGAAAGTGCGCCCTTGGGCTGGGCTGGCAGAGGATCCTGGTGGAGAGAGAACCCGGGGATGGAAGGGCTCTGGGAACTGAGGCTGGGGGAGACCCCGGCCAGTCCTCGCTGGCTGTGAGTCAGTTTCTCCATCCTCAGAACACCCGCATGCCCCGAGGGCTCCGCGGCCTTTCAGGAGGGGCGGTGGCGGCCTCGCGTGGGACACAGCCCGGCAGCCCCCGCTGCCCCGCGCCTTCACAACTCCGGCCGCTGAGTGGCCTGCGGGGTGGGGTCGGGACTGGAAGTGGGGCGTCCGGAGAGCCGGGCGGGGTGGGGGGTCCGGAGGGTGGGGCCCAGGTGGAAGCGGCTCCGTTGCTACGAGCGGCCCTAGCAACGCACCCATTCAGCGGAGACAAAGGCGCTGTCACTTGAGCGCAGAGGCGCCGCCGCTCTCTTGTTCCTGCAGCCGCGGCGCCCGCGGGTGGGGTGGGGCGAGTGGGGAGGGGCGCTGGCCCCGGGGGGCGTCTGGGCGGGCCTATGGGGGGCGCCCCCAGTCCATTCTGCAGAAGGGGAAGCTGAGACTCTCCGGGACTGAGATGGCAGCCGGGGATGGGGGCCGGTCAGGGCCTGGGATCCCACGGACCCGGGTTCACGTGGCCCTACGTTTACACCCCTGTGGCTACTGCTGTGCCTGGAGTCCCCCATCTGCGCCAGTGGGGGCCTGGCCCTGGCTCTGTTCGGGCTCTCGCTAGCGGCTGCGCCTTTCTGTGCCTCAACTTCCTCATCCGCACAATGGGTGGAGAAAGGCACCTCCACTTCCCCCTCACTGGCTCAGAATCAGCAGGTGCCTGGGCTGAGCACTGAGCCTACCCCTGGGAAGAGCCTGGTAAACACAGCTCTTGCCTTCGCTGGAAACAGTCATCTGGCGGAGGCTGGGGCCATGTGGATTTCAGATGGAAGGAGTGTTCCCCCAGGGAAGCGACCAGCGGGCGGGGTCCCCATGGCTCCCCTGGGCCCGGCTGAGCTCCCCAGGCTTCAGTCCTCTCCCTGAGCCGGACCTGGGGTGTCCTCACCCTCCCACAGTCCCCCCTGCCACTGCCCAGCCCCTGTCATGCCCCCATCAGCTGGTGACCTGCAGCCTTGGAGGAAAGCACTTGTGCCTCAGAGGGTTTGGAGGGCTCTGGATCCTAGGGCATCAGCCCAGAGCCCTCAGAGGGTGAGGGGGGTGCTGGACTTGGGGGGCAGAAAGAGGGGAGGACAGAGGAAGGCAGGTTGTGCTCTTTGGCAGCACCCGCTCAGACTAGGGTTCCATGACCTACTCTCCAACGAAGCCCTCCCAAGGGGTACTGCCTGGTCCCCGACAGGCCCCCAGTGCTCCCAGGGGACCTGTGGAGTGAGGGGAGCGCCTCTGCAATTGTGGGAGGTTGGGTATATTGATCACTTCCATCCTACTGGTACAGGGGGGCTTAGTGGGTGTCCAGGCCCAAAAAGAAAAGAGGGGACCCGCTGAGGTAGGGACTGTACCTGAAGCTTTGAATGCTGTCAGTTCCACAGCCTGAGGACAGAGGGGCTGTCACAGGGGTGGCTCCCACTCCTTCTGCTGCCCCTTGCCCTGGGGATCCTTGGCTATAGGGGCCTCTGCCAGCTTGCGGCCAGCAGCTCCCCCTCCCTGGGCCCTTCAGCCCAGAAACAGAGAAACAGATCCCGGGGAAGCCCCCATCCCGGCCCTACCCAGGCCCTGTGGCTTCCTGACCCTGCCTGCTGGCCTTGCCAGCCCCCTAGCAGAGCCCTGTGTGACCCACTCTGTCCCAGCCTCACCTGTCTCTCCGGGTTTGCAATGGAGGAGAAGGCTGAGGGGATTCTAGGGCCATAGGTCCCTAGTGAGAAAAATGCAAACTTTTCAGAGACGAAGGCAGGAAGAGCTCTCTCTGCTCCCCCATCCTGGGAGTGGGGCCCTCAGGATCAAATACTCTAAGAATCCACTCCAAGGTTTACCTCACGGATTAGTAATGAGGCCCAGAGAGGGAAAGGAACTTGCCCAGGGGCACACAGGAGGTGACTGGGAGCTAGGATTGGAACCTCTGGCCTGGCCTCGAAGTCATTCAACCCATGCCCTGCCTCAAAGCCCCGACCCCATTTACTCACCATCTCCAGGAATCCCCCAAACCCTTCCCCATGGAGCCCCAGGGAAGGTCACCCTGGACAAGCCTATGCCTGGGCCAGGCCCCAGGAGCCCGGGTTTCCTGGCAGTGGGGAATGAGTGACAGGACATTGCTCAAGCCACAGGGCTGCAGTTTCCTGGGCCCTGTTTCCTTTTTTCAGATGCACTAAAAGGATCTGCCCTTGTCCTCCCAGCTCTGCCTGAGTGCTGGGGAAACTGAGGCACGGGGTGGCACTCCCACCTGGGTGCTGAGAGTACCTCTGAGAGCCACGTGTCTCCGGGGTGGAGCCAAGACTATGGGGCTCCCTCGGGTTGCCTCCCAGGGACCTGGGGGCCTCAGGCTGGTCCCCCAGCTGGCAGGGCTGGCACAGGACTGAAAGGAGAGGATGTGGAGGCTGGGACCTGGCTCTGGGGCCTCCCGCCCCACCCACACCCCCAGTGTCCTGAGCACCTCGGCCACCTTCTTCTCAGCCATCCTCTGCAGGGCGCTCCGCACCTGGGGGAACGTTTGGAGGTCAGGTCGGGGACCCTCCCTACCCCTCGGACCCCCCTCCCTGCAGCCGGCGCCCCCAGACTCACCTCCTCATTGCAGGCAGCATAAACCAGGAAGATGTACAGCCCCTGAGGACAGACCCAGCGAGTGGGCGACGCCTCAGCCCTGAGTCCCCGACCCCATCCCCCACAGCCTGGCCTTGCCTGGGGTCCTGGTGCCCCCCAGGGGCAGAGACACTCGCAGAGATACCCAGAGACAGGCTGATGGGCAGTAAGTCGGCCCTGCCCTCGTGCCTGCCTGCAGAGGGGTAGCTGTGGCATTTAGCAGGACAGGGGACCAGAAGGGGTTTTGTCCCATGCAACCCCAACCTTCAGCCTCTGCTCACCAGGCAGCCTCTCTGACTCCCCAGTCCTCTGTGCCCCACCCCACCCTGGCCCTGTCTCATCCTCACCGCGTCGCTATGCTATGCGGTAGGGTTAGGAGGGGGACACCTTCCTGAGGCTCCAAGGCCAAGTCAGGTCCTGGGACAACAGCCCTGTGAGTGCCTTCTCACTGTGCCTCTAGCTGAGTGGCCTTCACCTCCCTGAGTCTCCATCTCTTCATCTGGAAAGGGGAGATGAGGCCGGGACTTGGCTCCTGAGGGGATGGGTGGTGCTGCCTGTGAGGGACTCACACAGTGGCTGGGGCGGAGCTGGCTCCCTCTTCCCACACCGTGGGACCAAGAGGGCCTTACCACCCTCCCTGCACCATCACATCTGGGCTCTCACTTGACCTTCACAGCAACTCTGTGGTGGGGGTGGATTCATTCTCTGCATTTGATGGAGAGGGACCAGGAGCTGGGGGTAGGGGACAGAGGAATGCGTCCTAAGCTCCAGTGTGGTCTAGCCCTGAGGCTGTCCTGGGATCCCCCCTGGGCAGTGTCACAGGCAGCTGCTCCTGTGCTGCGGCCCAGGCAGGAGGGCACAGGTGGGGGTCTGGAATTCCTTGGGGCCTTCCAGCCTCCCAGGGCTGAAAGCTGGAGCCCAAGAGCCTGGCTGGTCTCCCTGGTGCCCAGGCACCAACTGAGATGATACCATCACCCCCATTCTCCAAGACAGACCCCAAAGACTCCCAGGTCCCCACCCCCAGCCTGTCCTGTCTCTGTAGCCTCTGTACTGCCTTCTCCATCCCATTTCCTTCTACCCACTCCTCACCACCCAAAGGCATCTTTCCAAATGCCAACCCAAGAACACCAGCACCTGCCTGACGCCCTGCATGGCTCCCAACTACCCCGGGACAAAAATTGAGCTTTTATTTCTTTCTTTTCTTTTGTTTTCTTTTTCTTTTTCTTTTTTTTTGACAGAGTTTTCACTCTTCTTGCCCAGGCTGGAATGCAATGGCACAATTTTGGCTCACTGCAACCTCCGCCCTCTTGGTTCAAGTGATTCTCCTGCCTCAGCCTCCCGAGTAGCTGGGACTACAGGCACCTGCCACCACACCCAGCTGATTTTTTGTATGTAGTAGAGATGAGGTTTCACCATATTGGTCAGGCTGGTCTTGAACTGCTGACCTCAGGTGATCCACCTGCCTCGGTCTCCCAAAGTGCTGGGATTATAGGCGTGAGCCACTGCACCTGGCCAAGTCTGAGCTCTTTACGACAGCTTTGAGGACCCTATGCTGTCTGCCCCCCACACTTCCTCCTGCCCCATTTCTCATCAGCCTTACCCCTCATGTCTCCCCGCCATTTGACCCCACCATGCCTCTCCCCCGGCTTAAAACATTCTTTTCCCCCTGTCCATACAGCTGTCAGGTCTTGGCTGAGAGTGACCCCCTCCAGGTGGCCCATTCTGCCTCTGATGAGCTGTTCCTCTGTCCCCACACTGCCTTGACCAAGGTCCATTTTCTCTCGGCCTCAGTCACGACATGCTGTGGTTGTGTGGTTTTAATGTCTGTCTCTCCCTCAGGCTGAGAATGTCACAGAATTCTTTGGCCCTGGGCATCTCCACGTCCCCCAGCGTGCAGGCCAGCCAGGGCACGGGGAGGTGCTAGGGGAGTGCGTGTTGAACAACTGAACAAAACAATGAGCTCACACTCGTGGGGCTCCTCGCACGTGCCAGGTATTGTGCGTAGCCTTGGCAAATGTTACGTCAGCCAAACTCCACGATGATCCCATGAGGCGGATGGGAATCTGATCCCCTTCAGTTAGATGTAGAAACGGAGGCCTGGTGCCACTTCTCCAGGCCTCACAACAAGGCTCTGTCCACCAGGGCAAGTGTGAGCTACGGCTGGTTATAGAAGTAAGGCTTTGCTCTCCCTCGACACAACCCGGCACAGGGGCCAGAAGGGTACAAATTACTTCCAGAGAGTGAATGAGGTTGGGCAGAGTCTCATCCCTGAGTCCCAGGCTTCCTCCCTGGTCACTTGGTCACCCTCCTAAGAGTGGGATGTACCCAACTTATGCCCAAGACTGACGGAGAGTGACAGGGGGATAGGGATGGAGGTGGAGTGCGAGGGGAAGACACAGAGAGACCTCGGTGGACACAGAGAGAGAGAGAGACCAAAGGAGAGGTGAAGGGAAAGGCTGCGCCTGGGGAGAGGGACTGAGAGAACAGGGCCCTGAGCCCAAGAGGGTCATGTGACTGTCAGTGGCAGGGCCCAGACCCCACTCCTGCCTTTTGACCTCCTGCCTAAGGCAGTCTCTCCTTGCCTTCACCAGGTGAGCATCTCGAGGGTGATCTGAGGCTGCCTTAGGCAGGGGCAAGAGAGGGTCATGCACATGGAGATGGAGAGGCAGAGATAAAAAGACCGGTGTCAGAGGGCTGGGCACGGTGGCTCATGCCTGTAATCCTAGCACTTTGGGAGGCCGAGGCGGGAGGATCACTTGAGGTTAGGAGTTCAAGACCAGCCTGGGTAACACGGTGAGACCCCCGTCTCCACTAAAAATACAAAAATTATCCAGGTGTGTAATCCCAGCTACTCAGGAGGCTGAGGCAGGATAATCGCTTGAATCTGGGAGTCAGAGGTTGCAGTGAGCCAAGATCGTGCCACTGCACTTGGAATGAGACTCTATCTCCAAAAAAAAAAAAAAAAAAAAAGCCAACAAACCAAGAAACAAAAAACAATCCAGTGTCAGACAGATAGAGGAGAGAAGTGGAGAAACATGAAGACAGACCCAGAAAGAGCCAGGTGGGGTCAGTGCCAGAAAAAACATCCGCGGCCAGAGGGTGAGAGGGGCACAGGGAGGGGGGACAGTGACAGAGGGGGAGCCTGAGAGACAGAACCAGAGAAGATTCAGAGACCAAGATTGGGACAGAGAGAGAGGAAAGAATGAGAAGTGACGGGAGGGAGCTGAGAAGGTGCGACGGTGGCATTGCCCCATGGCTGTGTCTCTGCCCACCTGAGGGGCACAGGTGAGGACGGAGATCATAAGGGATCCAACGCCCCATGATGTGGAGAGGGGCACCTGGGAAAGAGCTGGAGGAGTCGCCATGGCAACAAGATGCCAACACCTGCCCCACCGTGTGACAGGTGGAGAAGCCTCGCCAGGGGCCAGCCAGACTGAACCCAGCCATGAAGCCCTGGGGGGCGTGGGACTTGGAAGAGGGCTCCCCTGCCTCGTCCCCTCACTGAACACTTCATTTCTTCATCGTGGCCATGGTTTTCCTGCTCTACCAAGGGCAGCTCCACAAATACAGGGGCTTTTTGCTACCTCGTTTCCTGCTGTGGCCTGGCACCCAGCACAGTGCCTGGTACACACCAGGCGAGCTGTGAATAGCATATGGATGAATGAGTAACTGGGTCTAAGCATGCTCCCAGGGACCAGCCAGGACCCATCTGCAGTCAGCTGGATGCCCTGTGGCTGAGAACACAGACTCTGGAGTGGTGTCCCAGCACTGATGCTGCCTCCTGGGGAGCCTTGGGCAAGTGACCTCATGAGGTCTCAGTTTCCCCACTTACAAGGCTTGTTGAGAGATAAAAATAGGAGCCTGGCCTGGGGCTCAGAGGGAGCACCCAGGTACTGTGAGTGGCTGTTACCGCCTTGGCTCCCATTCTTCAAGGAAAAGATGGAGGGTCCCCAGCTCGGAGGGCACACGGACCCTGGGTGGAGTTTGCACCTGACTTCCTGAGCCTGGCGCAGTCCAGCCTGGGCCCTCGCCCACCCACCTTTTGGCCCTGAGAGGGACCCGGGCCGGGAAAGCGAGGAGCAAGAGGTGCAGGTGACAGGGAGAGGTGCCTGGCGGAATGGTCCAGGGAGGTCGAGGGAAAGGGAGGGACCAGGAAGGGCCTCGGTGGGCCTCCCTGACTCCCAGCACCCAGCCCCCTGGCTGTCACTGCAGTTAATGTTCTGGTCCTCCACAGACCTGCCAGTCCCCCAAGAGGGACCTAGTTGGCCCCCTCCCTGACACAGGCCCTGAGAGACCCAGGGAGCCTGGGCCCTTTCCTGCAGCCTCATGAACAGGCCTCCTCACCAAACCTCTTCCCAGCAGGCCGCAGACCCCAAGGGGGAGGTGAGTGATGCCCTGCATCCCCTGCCCAGCTTCCTGGCAAGAACCAAGTGGCTCTGGCACCAGCTAAGGGGCTGGAATTTCTGCCAGACCCTGAGTGTCCAAGCACAGTGAGGCTTAACACCCTCTTTCTGGGCCGAAGCCTCCGCAGCGGGCAGAGGGGCCCCATGAGCCTCCTGCACGAACCGCTAGTTGATTGGAAGTTGCCTGTTCCCCCCCACCCTCAAAACTCCTTCTTAGATAGAATGTCCCAGTTGCTATTGAATGTCTCCTATGATGGAGGGCTCACCCCCCACCCCAGTCCCTGACACCCCAGTCGTCCCTTCCAAGCTTTCATGCATATCAGGGCCTAGTCCCAAAAGATTGGGGCTGGAGGTACCTGGATGGAGTTGAGGCCCACGGCAGCATAGGCCCAGGTGGGGCTCAGGTGCACCAGGATGCCCACCAGCCAAGTCAGGCCCAGGACGGGCAGCAGGACCAGCACAGGCTTCACCGTGGCCCTGTAGGAGGGCAGGCAGGGCTGTCGGGGGTTGGAGGCCTGGGGAGCTCCCCGGAGGGTTCCAGGGATAGCAGCACCTGTAAGTGCCTGGAGTGGGGTGGGAGCTGAGGGTTAGGACCATGGCTCAGCAGGACTTAGAGGGAGCCAGAACTTTTGACTGGACTTTGTTGCCCCCCTCCTCAGAGACAGAGGTGGCATGAAGTAGGATAGTGGCACTTGGGAGATGGGGTCCCAGCCCCCAACCTGGCTGGAAGGAATGGGGTGGTAGCTGTTCAGAGCAGGGGCCGAGGCCTGAGCAGTGGGAGCAGCAGGGATGGGGTCAGAAGGACTCCCTTCTCCCTCTCCAAGGGCCCTGGGGTTCCCTGGCTTTCGGGGATCCCCCCAGCTTGGGCTGCCCTGTACTTGGTGGAGGATGGGTGGGGAAGGAGGAAGCCAGCAAGGAGGCAGGGCTGGGAAAGGAGGCTGGCGGGGTCCCCTCTCTTGCAGAGCGTGACCCCGGAGGGCGATGGGGGTCTTTGGCAGGAACAGGGACCCAGGTCCTCACCCTGAACTTGAACTTCTGGATCTAACCCTGAACTTCTGGGGCTAACCCTGATTTGAGGGTCTCCCCTACTTTGTCTCCTGCAGGCTATCAGTACCTTCCACAGACAGTGCACCCCTCGAACAGTGGCTGATGTCCACAGCTCCCTCACACGGATCAGTGACCATCCCCACATGTGACACGCATGGGTGCAAGGGTGCATAGGTGCATGTTGACACAAGTTGACATGCCCGAGCATGTGTGACCCAGATGCAGGGACACATATGCACCCACATACTCAACACAGACTCGGGCATGGCCACACGGCCACGCTCTGGACACAGACTCGCACGTGCTCTCGCCCGGTGAGCCTCATGCCTGGTGCCGGCTGACCCTGCACTCCCTGCTTCCTCTTGGCCTCCCCGTTCTGGAGCCTCACCATATCTGGGTCCAGATCTGCTCCTGAAGGCAGGGCTGTGGGCTCAACATGCGGGCACGGCGGCGGGTGCTGGACACGGTGACCATCACCACACGGGCCAGGATGCAAGTGTTGGCCTGGAAACCTGGGGTCAGCGGGTGAGAGGCCTTCCCCGTCCCCAACACGCCCCTCCCCTGCAGGTCCCCCGCTCACAGTCAGCACGAAGAGCACGGGTCCCACGAAGGCCCAGATGGCATATGTGTGCACATTGAGCCAGCAGTGTCCGGGGGCCACGTAGTCATGGGGGAGCATGGCCAGGGTGACTGCCACAATGCCCACAGGCATGCCTAGGGGAGGGAGAAGGGGGTCTCAAGGCCGGGTCACCTGCTTTTTCTTCTCCAGGACCCAGAACCGCCCCTCCCAAGCTGCAGCTGTCCCCTACTGGAGGTTGTACTTGGGGCACTGGGGAGGTCCAAGGAGCAGGGCTGGGGGCTCTGATACTGTTAGGGTGGCATTGGAGCCACAGTAGTTTGGGAGTAGGGAGAGCTGAGGCTGTTTTGGAGGCTACAGCTTGGCGTCTCCAGAGATGGAGGCTGGGCAACTGGCTGGCTACAGATTTGGGGAGATAGCACTGTGGATGGAGAGGGGAGGCTGTGAAGTGGAGAAGGATTACGAGGAAGGGGGTTGGGTAAATTAGAGGTTAAAAGGACTAAGGAAATTGAGGTCATGTCAGAGATGGGGCTGGGTGTTGCTGGGTGCTGGGTGATGCTAAATGCTGGATGCTGAGTGGTGCTGGGTGCTGAGTGCTGGGCGTGGGGCCATGTTAGATGGCAGGGTCGGCCATGCAAGGTACAGCTGGGGAGAAGAGAGTGTGGGCGCAGAGCAGGCCTCACCCCAGCCTATGGCGTGGTAGAGCCGCATGCCTGGTCCCAGGTGCATGCTCACAGCTACCACCTTCTTCCACAGCAGCAGCCCTTCCACCAGCATCCAGGAGAACGCCGCCAGAAAGAGGAAGTGCATTGCGACTGTGACAGCCACACATGCCACCTGTGGGAGCGGGGGAGGGTGGAGATCCCCACCTAGGTCCGAGGTCAGACGCAGGTGCAGGCCGGCCCCGCGGCCCTGTGCCCAGCCTGGCCTTGCCAACCCAAAGAAGTGTCAGCGGGTGAGGCCCCTGGGCAGCAGCCTGGGCCCCGCTCCACCATTTGGAGCCTTTCCTCCCTGGGCCCTGCTCCTCCCCAGGGAAGTGGAGCCAGGTGAAAATGGTGGGGGGCAGGGGGTCACCCTAGAAAAACCCACAGGCACTTTCCCAGGCTTCCCTGGGCTTCCAGCCCACCCACTGACTGCCCACCTCATTTGCCTTGGCCCACTCGCTGGTCATGAGGAAGCTCTCTGCGGAGGCCAGGGAGAAGGTGAGGTTCTTGTGGACTGTGGTTCGCTCCGACTTGGGGACCCTGGAGAGGACAGAGGAGTCAGTTAACAAGACCACTGCTGGTCCCCACACGCCACAGGCCCCTGTCCTGCCCGGTCCCCTGTGCCTGGGCAGATGGAGGGAAAGAAAGCAGCTCCACAGGAGACCCTGCACATCCTAAGGAGAGGCTCAGACCGAGGTTCTGCCGGGACCAAGGATGGACACCCGACCGATGGGGACATGGAGGCCTGAGCGAGGCGGGGAGGGCCCAGGCCGCCAGGCTACGGTGGTGAACTCTCCTCACCCGGCCGCCAAGAAGAGTAAGAAGGTGGTGGTGAGGGCGCAGAAGGACACACCACAGCCAACAAATGACAGAGTCCTCAGCAGCGACTCCTCCTCAGGGCCTCTCTGTGTGGAGGGACAGAGAAACCCCCCTGGCACCACCCAGACCCGACCCAGGCCAGACCTCACCCCGCCTGGTGACTCTAAGGCCCCCCATGCCATATTCACCTCTGCAGTGTGGCAGCAGCCAGCAGGGCCCAGGCCTGCACACAGTAGGCATTTAATAAACAGATGTGAGCATGTCCTTTTCTCCTGCTGGCTCTCCCTAGACTGACCCCAACTGGCCCAGATTCCACCGACTGGACAGCTACTAAGAGCGCTGACTGATGTGCCCACGGGGAGGGATCCTAGGGACCGTGGAGTGTCGTCAGAATGGGGCTGTGGATGGATCGTTCATGATGTGGAAAGGCATCCACGCTCTGACTTTTCTTTTCTTTTTTTTTTTTGAGACAGAGTCTCACTCTGTCCCCCAGGCTGGAGTGCAAGTGGTGCAGTCTCAGCTCACTGCAACCTCTGCCTCCTGGGTTCAAGTGATTCTTGTGCCTCAGCCTCCTGAGTAGCTGGGACCACAGGCATGGGGCCCCATGCCCAGCTAATTTTTTTTTTTTTTTTTTTTTTTATTTGAGATGGAGTCTCACTCTGTCACCCAGGCTGGAGTGCTGTGGCCGGATCTCAGCTCACTGCAAGCTCCACCTCCCGGGTTCATGCCATTCTCCTGCCTCAGCCTCCCAGGTAGCTGGGACTACAGGCGCCGCCACCTCGCCCGGCTAGTT
>NW_016806112.1:2601360-2622282 GCF_001698545.2 Rhinopithecus bieti
GATCTCCTGACCTCGTGATCCGCCCGTCTCGGCCTCCCAAAGTGCTGGGATTATAGGCTTGAGCCACCGCACCCGGCCCCAGCTAATTTTTGTATTTTTAGTAGAGATGGGGTTTCACCATGTTGGCCAGGCTAGTCTCCAACTCCTGACCTCAAATGATCCGCCTGCCTTGGCCTCCCAAAGTGGTCAGATTGTAGGTGGGAGACACCATGCCTGGCCCTGACTTTACAGGAAAAATGCATTTGGTAACATGTTTTTCTAATGTGCCCCTCAACATGCCAGGTGACCCCAGCATTCCTGAGGCTCAGGTCCCATCTCACGTGACTTCTCAGCAAGTGACCACTCAGGGCCCCTTTCCAGCTCCAGTGAGTCCAGCCCCTCCTGATGTCCCCTTAGAGTTTCCCCCAACAAGTTGTTTACAATTTATTATTTACTCATTTATTTTTAGATACGGTTTTGCTCTATCACCCAGACTGGAGTGCAGTGGCATGATCTTGGCTCACGGCAGCCTCGACTTCCTGAGCTCAAGCAATTCTCCTGCCTCAGCCCCCTGAGGGGCTGGGACTATAGGCGCAAGTCGCCATGCCTGGCTAATTTTTGCATTTTTTGTAGAGATGGGGTTTCGCTATGTTGCCCAGGCTGGTCTTGAACTCCTGGGCTCAAGTGATCAGCCGCCCAAAGTTCTGGGACAACAGGTATGAACTATTGCGCTCAGCCCTGTCCCCCACAATCTATGACAGCTGGCATCCCTCAGAGGCTTCTTCTTACTACCTATTGGCTCTTCTCTTCACCTCCAGCTAAGAACCCCCCTCCTGACACCCCCCTCCCACCGTGCACTCACCTGTACTTCATAGATTTGCAGCAGGACGGCAAAGCTGGTGCTGTGGTTGCAGAAGCAGGCGGTGGAGTCTGGGTACAGGGCAGCCACGGAACAGCCTGTGGTGGCCCAGGCACCCCCTGTATATGGGCTTGGGGGATGGGGAGGGAACAGAGGGCTCTTGAGATAAGGTGGAGCAAGCAGGGGAAAGGCTCTCCCCAAAGCCTGGGGCCCATCACTGCCCTGCCTCTAACCAGCTACATGACCTTGGGGAGTCACCGCCCCTTCCTGGGTCTCAGTTTTTCACCTATAAAATATGCTTGACATTCTTAGGATGGTAGGAGGGCAGGGCTGATACCAGTGATTGCCGTTTACCAACTTCATTAATTACTGAGCCACTGGGACCAAGGTTCCCTACCTCAGCTAAAGATCCAGGGCAGGGAGCCAGGCTAATCCCTGGAGCCTGCTCTGCTCCTTCAAGAGCCCTAGGGCCCTGGCCTCAGATAGATCAAGTTCAACACCCATTTGACAGATGAGTCCCTTCCTAGGCACCTCACAGTGAGTGCTTCCTCCTTCACATACTCTCATGACAGGGAGCTCACTACCCCCTGGGTAACACATCCTCCTGCCCCAGCTTGTCCTAGAGGTGGGAGGAGCCTGGAGTCACCTCGAAAGGCAGATGGTGAATGGAGGTCAAAACCATGTGTAAGTCTTGCCTCATCCCCAAGCAGAGTGGACATCTTTTTAAAAAATCACCTTAAAGGCTGGGTTCAGTGGCTCACTGTAATCCTAGCACTTTGGGAGGCCAAGGCGGGTGGATCACCTGAGGTCAGGAGTTCGAGACCAGCCTGGCCATCGTGGCAAAACCCTGTCTCTACTAAAAATACAAAAATTAGTTGGGAGTGATGGCGGGCACCTGTAATCCCAGCTACTTGGGAGGCTGAGGCAGGAGAATCGCTTGAGGGACATGGAGGTTGTATTGAGCCAAGACTGCACTACTGCACTCCAGCCTGGGCGACAGAGCAAGATTCTGTCTCAAACAAAACAAAACAAAACAAAACAAAAACAAAAAAACCTGGAAATGGAAACTAACCTGATACTGTAGTTCCAGAAAGCACAGACAGGCTCCAACAGCTTATGACGGAAGGTCTGGAGGCAGGAGACAGGGACAGGGCAGGTGCATGAGTGTGGATTGAGCAGCACGGTGCAGGTGTGAGTGTGGATGGGAAAGGAGAGAAACCAGGAGAAGGGAGGGATGCCAAGGACTCTGCATTTTAGGGACCAGGGGGTTGCCCACCATGCATTGTGGATGAAGGGGCAGAGGGGAGACAGAGGGAGGAGAGCGCAGACTCTCTGGTGTGGAAGGTGGAAAAACTGGGAACGAGCTAAGCAGCCATCACTGGGGAGTGGTTAAGCAACTGTGCCTCTCCTCTCCTTAGGATACTGCCTCTGGTAAGATGAACACACAGACCTCTGGCTACTGATGTGGGAGGATCTCTGTGATTCGTTGTTCAGTAAAGGAAGAATTCACAACATTGGGCATGATATAAGCCCATTTATGTGAAAAATTAAGGTCTGCATACTTGTGAAAACACACACACACACGTACACACATAGCATGTGTGGGAGCAAACACACAGTGAACTTAACAGTGGTTAGGTCTGGGTTTGAATGCGTTATGATGCATGTGTTAGTTCTTTTGTAATTAAACAATGACAAAAGTATAGATTTTATAACATGTCATTAAGCAGTGAAGACACATCAGGTGGCCAGTGGTACCAGCCCCAGTCTAGGTAGGGAAGGTAGCCTGAGTTTGGGACTTGGGCCATCTGTCCTGACTGGGGAGGGTGATGGTAATCACACCTCACTTTGTGTCTTGCCAAGCACTTTCACGTCCTTTATTGTAGCTGATCTTCATAGCAACCTAAGAGATAGCTATAAATTCATGCAATTTCAGATGAGGAAACTGAGGCTCAGAGAGGAGGGTTAACCTGCTCAAGATTTACACAGCGCCATGCTTTGCATGGCTCCACTGAAAGACCAAGGGCTTTCATTTTGCAAAAGGAAATAAATACATATAGTGTTATGTGCCCAGAAAACAGCTTAAGTAAAATGCACCAAAATGTTCATAGCGGTTATCTCTGGGTAATAACATTTTGTCTTTATCCTTTTCTGTATTTTCTGAATTTGTCACAATGAGTAACACATTGCTTTTATTTATTTTTATTTTAACATCTTTTAAATTATTAATATATAAAAACAATCTCAAAAATTTATCCTTTAGAATATTAAACAAGGCTGGGCGTGGTGGCTCACTTTGGGAGGCTGAGGCAGGGGGATCACTTGGGCCCAGGAGTTTGAGATCAGCTTGGACAACAAAGTTAGATCCTGTCTCTGTGAAAAATACAAAATGAAATTAGCCAGACGTGGTGGTACGGACCTGTAGTACCACCTACTTGGGAGGGTGAACTGAAAGGATCGCTTGATCCCAGGAGGTCGAGGCCGCAGTGAGCTGTGGTGGTGCCACTGCACTCCAGCACGGGTGACAGAGGGAGAGACTGCCTCAAAAATAAATACATAATAAAAATAAAAATATAAGCGAAATTGACAAAGTTCTAGCTAGACTGTCCAAGAATGAAAAAGAAAACATCACTGTAGAGTCTACAGATGTGAAAAGGACCATAAGGAAATAGTATAAACAATTCTGTGCTGGAAATTTGACAACCTGGATGAAATGGACACATTCTTTGAAAGGCACAAATTACCAAACCATCTCAAGAAGAAATAAAACACCCAAATAACCTGTATCAATCAAAGAAACAGAACGCACAATTAAAAATCTTTCCACAAAGAACACACGAGGTCCAGAGGAATTCACTGGTGAAGCTGATCAAACATTCACAGAGGACAGAACTCTTCCCAACTCATTTTATGAGGCCAGCATTAATCTGACACCCAAACCAGAGGAAGACAGTACAGGAAACTATAGAACACATTATTCATGAACATAAACACAAAAATCATCAACAAAATACTAGCTAACTGAATCCAGCAATATATATATAAGATATATATAACCATAACCAAATTACACTGATCTCAGGAATCCAAGGTTGGCTGGAAATCAGTCAGTGCGATTTACTAGATTAATGAAATAAATGAGAAAGCCATATGATCATATAAACGTGCAAGAAACATTTGACAAAATTCAAAGGCCATTCATGATAAAAATTCTCAGCGAACCAAGAAGAGAAGGGAACTTGATTTGATGGACATCTACAAAAAGCCCAAACATCACACTTAATGGTGAAAGTCTAGATGCCTTCCTTCTAAGATAACGAATGAGACAAGGATGGCTGGCCTCACCATCCAATTCAACATTGATCCAGAGATCCTAGCTGGTGCAACAAGGGAAGAAAAAGAAAGGAAAGGAAGAAAAGGGAGGAAAGGAAGTAAGGAAGAAGGAAGGCAGGAAGGAAGGAGAGAGAGAGAGAGAGAGAGAAAGAAGAAAGAAAGAAGAGAAAGAAAAGAAAGGAAGGAAGGAAGACAGAGAGAGAAAGGAAGGACGGAAGGAAGAAAGGAAGAAAGAAGGAAAGAAGGAAGGAAAGAAAGAAAGAAAAAAAGGAAAGGAAGGAAGGGAGAGAGAAAGGAAGGAAGGAAGAAAGACATGGATTGGAAAGGAGAAACAAAAACTGCCTTTACTTGAAGACAACATGAGCATGTATGTGGGAAATCCTAGAGATTCAGGAAAAGAGCTACTGTAAGTACTAAGTGAGTTTGGCAAGGTTGCAGAATATAATATCATTGTACAAAAATCAATTATATTACTATATACCAGCAATGAATAGTTTAAAATTAAGAAAACAATACCATTTCTGGTAATATCCAAAACTTTGTAATACTTAGGAATATATTTAACAAAATATTTCTAAGATCTGTTCACTGAAAGGTATATATCACTGAGAAAATAATGCAAAAACCCTAAATAAATGGAAAGCTATGTCTTGATAATGAATTGAAAGATGCCAGTTCTCCCAAATTGATATACAGAGTCAATGCAATGCTAATCAAAATACTAGTAGGTTGTCTATAGACATTTATGAGCTGATTCTAAAATATATATGAAAATGCAAAGAATCTAGAATAGCCAAAGTAACTTTGAAAAAGAACAAGGCTGGGTGTGGTAGCTCGGGCCTGTAATCCCAGCACTTTGGGAGGCCAAGGCAGGTGGACTGCTTGAGCTCAGGAGTTTGAGACCAGCCTGGGCAACATGGAAAAATCCTGTCTCTACAAAAAGGAAAAAAAAAAAAAAAAAATTAGCCAGGCATGGTAGATTGCCTGTAGTCCCAGCCACTCGAAGGGCTGGTGCTGAGGTGGGAGGAGGATCCCTTGAGCCAGGGAGGTTGAATCTACAGTGAGCTGTGTTCACACCACTGTACTCCAGCCTGGGCAATAAAATGAGACCCTGTCCCCCCCCACCCCCCAAAAAAAGGAAAAAGAACAAAGTTAGGCCAGGCACAGTGGCTCACACCTATAATCCCAGCACTTTGGGAGGCTGAGGAGGATGGATCGCGTGAGGTCAGGAGTTCAAGACCAGTCTGGCCAACATGGTGAAATCCTGTCTCTACTAAAAATACAAAAAATTGACAGGGTGTGGTGGCATGTGCCTGTAATCTTAGCTACTGGAGGCTGGGGCAGGAAAATCACTTGAACCTGGGAGGCAGAAGCTGCAGTGAGCCGAGATCGCACCACTGCACTCTAGCCTGGGTGACACCCAGAGATCACACCCATCTCAAAAAACAAACAAACAAACAAAAAGCCCAAAAAACAAAGTTAAAGGATACACTACCTGATTTCAAGGCTTACTATACAGGCACATTAATCAGGACAGTATGAAATTAACATAGGGATAGGCATATAGATCACTAGAACAGAACACACAGCCCAGAAATAGATCTACACATATACAGACAATTGATTTCAACAAAGGTAACAAGAAAATTCAACGGGAGCAAAGAATAATCTTTTCAACAAATAGTGTTGGAACTGTTGTCTATATGGAAAAAATGAACTTCAACCTTTTTACCTTCATAATATATAGAACTTAAGTTGAAATAAATTATACACCTACACGTAAAAGCTAAAGTGATAAACTTCCTTGAGAGTATCTTTGTGACCTTTGGATTGCCAAAGCTTTCTTAGATAGGATACAAAAGCATGAGCTATGCAAGACAAAATTGATAAATTGGACTTCATCACAATTAAAACTTATCTTCCAAAGATACTGTTAAGAAAACAAAAGCAAGCCACAGACCAGAAGAAATTATTCACAAGACATATCTCTAACAAAGGACTTGTATCCAAAATATATAAAGAATTCTTACAACTCAATAATAAAACAAATAATTTAAAAATTGGGGAAAAGATTTGAAGATGCATTTAACAAAGGAAGATATATGACAGCTTTGCATAAAGAAATGCCCAGAATCATTGGTTTTCAAGGAATTGGAGCTTAAATCCACAATGAGATATCAATACATGACTATTATAATGAATGACATTAAAAACACTGACAAGGATGTTGGCAGAGGTGTGGAGCAACTGGAACTCTCCAACTCTGCTACTGGGAATGTAAAAATGGTTCAACCACTTTAGAAAACAGTTTGACAGTCTCTTAGGAAGTTAAAATACACTTATGCTACAACTCAGCAAGTCTACTTTCAGGAATCTACCTAGTAAAGAGAAATCATTTATCCACAAAAATACTTGTATATGAGTGTTCATACCAGACTTATTCATAGTAGCCCAAACTGAAAACAAGTCAAATCTCTGTCAACAGGTAAATGGAAAAACAAATCATGGTACATCCACGTACCTGAATACTACTCAGCAGTGAAAAAGGAATGAGCTACTGAAATGTGCAACAACATGAATGATTCTCAACAATGGGACCTGAGCAAAAGCCAGGCCTCAACACATACTAGATGATTCCATTTACATGAAATGCTAGAAAAGACAGACACAGGGCTGGGCACAGTGGCTCACACCTGCAAATCCCAGCACTTTGGGAGGCCAAGGTGGGTGGATCACCTGAGGTCGGGAGTTTGAGACCAGCCTGACCAACATGGAGAAATCCCATTTCTACTAAAAAAAAAAAATACAAAATTAGCCGGACGTGGTAGAGCATGCCTGTAGTCCCAGCTACTCAGGAGGCTGAGGCAGGAGAATCGCTTGAACCCAGGGGGCGGAGGTTGCAGTGAGCCGAGATCGACCATTGCACTCCAGCCTGGGCAACAATGGCGAAACTCCATCTCAAAAAATAAAATAAAAGAAAAGACAGACAATCTACGGTTACAGAAAGCAGGTCAGTGATTTCCTGGGGTAGCAGCATGGAACACTGACTGGGAAGGGGCACAAAGAAGCTTTTTGGGAAGGCAGAAATGTTCTAGACCTTGAGTGGGGCAGTGGTACACATGTATATACACTGGTCCAAATTTGTCAAATTGTATGCTTAACGTGGATGCATTTTAGCATATGTAGATTTAGACATTTCAATCAATTTGATTTTTTTTTTTTTTTTTTTTTGAGCGGGGGGCTTGCTCCTTTGCCCAGGCGGGGGGGGAGGGGCTGGATATGGCTCACTGCAGCCTTGAACTCCTGGGCTCAAGCCATCCTCCTGCCTCAGCCTCCTGAGTAGCTGAAACTGCAGATGTTGTGCCGCCTTGCCTGGCCAATTTTTCTATTCTTTTTTAGGGATGAGTTCTCATTATGTTACCCAGGCTGATCTCAAACTCCTGGCCTCAAGCAATCCACTTGCCTCAGCCTCTCAAAGTGCTGGGATTACAAGCATAAGCTACCATGCCTGGCCTCAATCAATTTGACTTTTTTTTTTTTTTTTTTGTCTTGGGAGGATATATACAAGAGACTGATAAGCAGTGGTGTGTGTGTGTGTGTGTGTGTGTGTGTGTCCAAGATTACTGGTTGTGAGCAAAGAAGATAGCTTTCTCTGAAACATTCCAGTGTTTCAGAAGGGAGAAGAAATTTGTGTATTAAATGTGAAATGAAATTTAACATATCTTGGCGATCTTTCCATGTCCGTTTATACAGAAATATCTCAATCCCTATACAACTTTCAGTTGACTATCCCGTTGCACACTTGGTCCGTTTACCTGCAGGAGATGGGTTCCAGGACCCCCAAGGAAACCAAAGCCTGCCAAGGCTCAAGTTTTTTATATAAAATGGCATGGTATTTGCATATAACCTACACACATGCTCCTGTATACTTTAAGTCATCTCTAGATTACTTGTAATACCTAATACAACTTAAATGCTATATAAATAGCTGTTATGCTATCTTGCTTAGGAAATAAAATATAAATGTATAAATAGCTGCTATACTGTCTTATTTATGACCCCCAAAATAAAAGTCTATAGATGTTCAGTACAGATGCTATTTTTTTCTGAATATTTTCCATCCGTGGTTGCTTGAATCCTTGCTGGTGAAACCCTCCCATATGGAGAGCTGACTATATGTATCTGCAAAACTTTTTTTGTTTGTTTTTTGAGACAGAATCTTGTTCTGTCGCCCAGGCTGGAGGGCAGTGGTGTGATTTCGGCTCACTACAACCTCCACCTCCTGGGCTCAAGCAATTCTCCTAACTTAGCCTTCCCAGTAGCTGGGACTACAGGCGTGTATCACTACGCCTGGCTAACTTTTATGCATTTTTAGTAGAGATGGGGTTTCACCATGTTGGCCAGGCTGGTTTCGAACTGCTGACCTCAAGTAATCCGCCCTCCTCAGCCTCCCAAAGTGCTGGGATGACAGTCATGAGGCACCGTGCCCAGACCTACAAAACTTTTAAAGTAGTCCCCTACTGATGGACATTTAGGCTATTTTTATTTGTATGAAGCACATTCATATGTGAAGGCCCCTGCACACACACTGCAGTGAGTGAATGAATGAATTCACTGCACACGCTGCAGTGAATGACTCCATGAGAACTAACAGGTTTTCAAGTTACGCAGACCTAGAATGAAATCCCAGCTCTGCCACTTACAAGCTGGGGCCAATCACATCAGCCCTCCCAAGCTGTGGATAAAGTACACAGTTGGAGGAATAATGAATGCTCCATTCATTAATGCCACCTGCCATAAGGTCCCCTGCAGTCAATCGCTTTCCTTCCCATTCCCTTGAGGACAATGGAGGTGGCTTGCAGGTACATTTTGTGTGCATTATTAGGCCTTGGTTGTCCAATGAATAAATATTGGGGGTTGGGGGAACTGAGCCAGGACACATGCACCAGGATGGCTGCTTCCCAGAAGCGCCACCCAGTACCTGGGCCTGGTGCTGCAGATGAAATGTCACAGCCATGTTGACCTCTCCAGTGACGTCCCACACTTCAGAGGAGATGATGGCTGACCCCACCTGGGTGCTTAGGAACCTGTGGGAAGAACGGGAGCTTTCAAGGGTGGCTGTGGAGGAGGGATGGTGCCTGGCTGGGGCATGTCACTCAGGCCCCTACGGCGGAGGTGGCAGCCTCTGTGTCCAAAGAGGTATCAGGAATTATGGCACCTGGTTCAGTCTTGCCTTAGGGACTTGCTGGTAACTTGGGTAAGTCCCGACACAGAAGCCAGAACCCCAGAGAGGAGTTGAGCTGTGTTCACCTCTGGCAGGTGCGGAAGTGTGTGAGTGTTGGGCAGAGGTGGGAAACGGTGGGCGCTGGGCTGCTAAGGACACATGCACCCACCAGAATGCAGGCTCTGGCCTTCCTGGGGAGGGGACACAGGCCCTCACAACCTTCCAGGTGGCGTCTACTCACCTCTGCATCCTGTTTGCTTCCTCTGAGCTGGCAGGGGCCTGGGGCTGTAGGTCCAGCCCCTCTAGGGTATGCTGGAAGACTCTGGAGGTGAACCAGCTGTGGATCACGGTGACTCCAGAGAGGCCTGGCTGAGTGGAAGGGGCACCAAGGCACCACCCGGTGGCTGGGCAAGCACCACCAGCTGGCCCTAAGGGTGATGCTCTCCCCACTCTACAGATAGGGAAACTGAGGCTCAGAGAGGTTAAATGACTTCCCTAAGATCACACAGCTAAGAAGTGGAAGAGCCAAAATTCCAAGCAGCCACAGTCCATGTGCTTAACCTTACAACTCCAAGGCCCTTTGCCCCTTGCCCTAATCCCCCACCACTGCATGGCATCAAGCATAGGGGGTCTCCCTCCACTACCCACTCCTGAGGGAAGATGTGTGTGGTTCTGTGGAGGAGACTAAGTGAACACCACTATGTGGTGGGTGCTTTTAACCTCATAAGCCACAAGGCAAGTAGTAATGTGCCCATTTTACAGATGAGCAAACTGAGGCTCTGAAAGATGAGTAGCACAGCTAGCAATGGTTAGAGCTGAGGTTTGACCCAGAACCCAGCAGGGCTCTCGACACCCCCTCGTCCTCACCCACCTTTTCCGAGGAGTCGCCTCACTTCACCTGCAGGAATGTGGATATGGCCGGGCCCCTCTGGACGCCCACCGGGCATTGTGAATAAGCAGCCTCTTGTGCTGGCCTCCCTCAAGCGTAAGCTGCGTACCTCCAGGCCTGGGGATAAATGGGGCTGGGTGGCTGGACCGCGGAGTGAGGTCTTTCTGCTGAGCCAGCCCCAGCTAGCAGGGTCTGGATCTCTCTCTTCCTGCCATAGGCCTACGAGTCCACCATTCCTGCTCAGAGAGGTACAGCAACTTGCCCAAGGCAAATCTGACTTTTCCAATTCTAGGGGAAGGGGTCACTGAGAGGGGGGGCGGTCACCGCGAGGCAGGACCTGAATATTGATGAGTCACCAGAAACTGGTGGGAGCCCAAAGGACATGTGTTTGTACCTGAAGCTTTACCACAGGTGCACCCCCATTCAGGCTACAAACATTCACCGAGTATGTATTTGGGCTTGGCCCGGAGATGCAAAGACAGCTTACCACTCAGGGAGTGTCCCGTGGAGGGAGATAATCCCATTATGTAATTGCCAGAAGTGCAATGAAAGACATGTTCAAGGTTCTGGGGTAATAGAGGTGGGAGGAACTGTCTCTCAGTGGAGGACAGAGCTAAAACAGGAAGGCTTCCTAAAGGGAGTGATGCCCATGCAGGGTTCTCAAGGATGTATAGGCATTTGCTAGGAGATCAAGGGAGAGAGGGCATTCTGGATTCAGGGCACAGCATGGGCAAAGGCAGGAAACAGAATGGAGTGTCTGTGGACGTGCAGACAGCTCCCAGTCACCAGGGCTGAGGAGGGAGGTCTGAGTCCAGCCACGTGGGCAGGTGGGTGCAGGCTCACCAGCATGGCGGTGCTGGATGTGCATTCGGGGCTGCTCTGAGGTCATTGTGGTGCTCAGCAGGGGCGCCAGGCGCTGCACACTCGCCACCAGGGTCATAGGCCCACCAACCACCTGGGAGGATGCTGCATCTCAGCTTCCTGTC
The DNA here is from genome assembly GCF_001698545.2 of Rhinopithecus bieti. Classification (NCBI taxonomy): domain Eukaryota; kingdom Metazoa; phylum Chordata; class Mammalia; order Primates; family Cercopithecidae; genus Rhinopithecus; species Rhinopithecus bieti. The sequence goes on from NW_016806112.1 coordinate 2,612,631, forward strand.
ACACTCTGCACCCCACTGCTGCCTGCCCTGAGTGCTGGAATGAACGCTCCATGATCTGGGAGGTGGTCCTACCCTCTCCAGACCCTCCGTGGCTCTTCAAGGACTCCAGGATCAAGTCCTGGGTCCTCAGGTTGACATTCGAAGCCCGACGTGCCCCAGCCTCCTTCAACCTATCCAATTCTATCTCCCAAGCCACCCCATCCTCCTGTTTGCCAACCAGGGCACACTCGGAAGGCTGGGCCATGCCTACTCCTTCACTGTGGCTCAGTGCTAGACCTGTAATGGGTGCTCAACACTGAGATTCCAAAAGGAAAGCCATGGGTGGGAGTGGTGAGAGCAGGGGAGGGAGGAGAGAAACCTGCATTCATGGGGCACCTACTCTGTGCTGGGCAAGTCACACTGTTCATCCCTAATGCCTCTCCATTGCCTTAGCAAGGCTGGTGTGATCATCCCCATTCCCCAGGGAAGAAAACTGAGCTTCAGTCTGACTTTCCCCAGTCTACTGCAGTGCCTTGGATCCCTAATCAACTATGGGCTTGCACACTTCCCAGGATGGGGAGCTCACTACCCATAGCGAATCATTCCATAGAACCAGCCTCCTGTGTTACGTTGTTTTCCCCTACCCCCATACCCCCATGTCCTAGTCCCAAATCTGTCCTCTGAGGCCCACCAGGGGTACCAGGTTTGCTTCTTCAACTCCAGATAATTTGCAGGCACTGTTCATGATTCTTGGTCCCCCCCCACACCCCCCCCACCCCGCTCTGGACTGATCACTCCCAGGCTGACAGCCACTTCTGCCAGGACAAGGTTTCCAACAGCCTCTCCATCTGGATAGCACCTCTCATGTTGTCCAGAGTGTCTGGGCTGTTTAGGCAGACAAGGTGGACTGTCCACTCTGTATAGATCCCCCACTTAAGGTGGTCAGCAGGTTCTTGGAGATGGGGGAGGCTCTTACTGACTGGCGGCTCTTAATCATTTAACTTAAGCTATTGGTCAAGTGCAATTTTTTTTTTTTTTTTTTTTTTTTTTTTTTTTTTTTTTTTGGAGACAGAGTCTCACTCTGTCACCCAGGCTGGAGTGCAGTAGTGTGATCTTGGCTTACTGCAACCTCCATCCCCTGGGTTTAAGTGATTCTCCTGCCTCAGCCTCCCGAGTAGCTGGGATTACAGGCTCCCACTACCAGGCCTGGCTAATTTTGTATTTTTAATGGAGACAGGGTTTCACCATGTTGGCCAGGCTGGTCTCAAACTCCTGACCTCATGTGATACACCCGCCTCAGCCTCCCAAAGTGCTGGGATTACAGGCATGAGCCACTGCGCCCAGCCTCAAGTGCAATTGTTTGTGGAAATTAAACTTATCAAATAGACAAAAGAGAAGCTTCTCTGGATAGATGCAGAGATGGAGCGCAGAGCTAGGTGCTGACTCCCCCACAGCTACACAACCAGCTGGTGGCTAGGCTGGAACCACAGCCCAGGCCCCTGCCCACCCTGCCCTGCCAGCCTCACCTCATGGATGGACAGCCATGCTTCAGCCACCTGCTCCTCCAGGACCAGACTGGCCACAGATACAACGCCTTGGCTCAGCTGCTCCCAGGGGCCTGTCAACAACAGCTCAGGGTCCCCAGCCCCGAGGGCCACCACCCTCTTCAGGAAGCGCACAACAGCCAGAAGTGCGGCCGGCCCCAGTGGAGCCATCTCCATCGCCAGGACATGCTCCAGAAGGCCCAGGAAGCTGGAGGCCTCCGCTGGGGACAGGGTCCCATGGGCTTCAGAGAGGGGGTCCGGGAGGAGCTGTGGGCAGAGGAGCCACTGACTCTGGGTCTGGTTGTTATGAAGGGATCCCCCCAGGAGCCACACTTGGGCTTTGCCAGGGTCTTCTTGGTGGGCACCCATTAAACTTGTCACAAGCCCCCAACTCTCAGGGGCTACAGAATAGAGAGCCTGAATGGCCTTAATCCCTGCAGGCACACCAGGTGGGTGTCCCCTTTACAGGGGAGGAAACTGAGGTGCAGCGAGGTGACCCACAGAGCCCCCAGGCTTGCCAGCCCCTGAAAGGGAGCTCACCACAATGTCATTCGCCAAGGCATTGACTCGGCTGATAACATCCTGGCCAGGCCACGACTGGGCATCCTGCAGCCGATGATAGGTCTCTGCAAAGGAGTGGATGCCAGGCTGGGTCCCGGGCAATACCCCTGCCCAGAGGTGCCAGCCTGTTCAGCGACCTCTACCCACCACGTGCTGCCCAGGGAAGGAAGAGCACCTTGATGGCTGTGTGTCCAGAGTCTTACACACAGTGTTCTAGATGGGGAAACTGAGGCACAGAATGGCAAAAGAGCTTGCCCAACGTCACACAATTTGGATTCACCCTCAGGTCCGTCTGAACCCACTGTTCTGTGGCTTAGACTCCATGGAGACCTTGAAGCTCTGAGATGATTCTAAATTCCCAGACTTTGCCAATAGCTCATCCCCTCTCAGTCTACTCCGGTCCACATCAGCTTTCCCTTCAGCAGAGCACAGGGGCACAGCCAGGGCGCACCTGTCCGGTAGCAGCAGAGGAAGAGCTGCGGCTCCAGGCAGAGTTCAGAGCCCTCACTGCGAGGTGCCGGGTTCCACGTAGGGCACTCCTCGGAGGGCACTGGCAGGCGCGGGGAGCTGTTAGGGCTCCTTAGGGGTCCTACGCACCCTGGCGAGCCAGGATGCACGGCCCCGGGGTTAGGGGGCAATGTGAAACCTGAGAGAGGGACACTGTGGCCAGCTCGGCGTAGGGGTAAGGGGGAGGCTTACGCTGGGACCAGGCTTACGCTGGAGCTCGCAGGCACTGCAGCCTGGAGAGGGCGTGGCCAGAGCTAGGCGTGGCTTGGTTGGCAAGGGGATCGAGTTCCAGGGTCGGAGGGGAAGGATTCGGGGCCACGGGGTGGGGCCGGGGCGGGACGGGTCGTACCGGGACAGAGAAGGCGCACCCACACCATGGGCAGCAGCGAGGGTGCGATGTCCAGGGCACCCGGGTCCCAGCGGAAGAGCAGGCCCTCTGGGGGCGGCGCGCAGGCCTGTGCCTGGTGCAACTGCGCAGGACTCAACGCCCGTGCCCACAGGTGGAAGTCGGTGAGGTTGCCGCTGAAGGCGTCACGCGCCGAGAAACCACCGCCCAGAGAGTCCTGATCCTGGCCCAGCACCAGGATGCTGCCGGACGGCACCGGGTGGCCGGCGCCCAGTCCCCGCGCCCCAGCGCGCCGCCTCCCGTCGGAGAACAGCGCCCAGCGCCCGCCCCTCTGCTCCCATGTGGTGCACACATGGTGCCCAGCGGCCGTCGGCGGCGGAAAGGCCTCGCGAGGAAGGCGGTGGTGACCACGCACCACCACAGCGCAGCCGGCGCAGGCTACGCCCCCGCCTCAGCTATGCTCGCAGCTAAGGCGCTGCAGCGCGTTGGGCAGCGCGGGCGCGGCAACGGAGAAGAGCGCGGCGGGGTCGGGCGAGGCACAGTCCCACTGCACGTGAGCACACGCAGTCAGCGCTGCCAGCTCGGGCAGGGGGCTCCGCAACCGCGCCGCGCGGTCAGCCGTCTTCTCGCCAAACACCAGCACGGCAGTGGTGCGCGCACCTGCGGGGACACGTGGGCCGCGACCTCAGTTTCCTCCCCTGTGAACATGGTCCTGCTCCTGCCCTTTGGCTTAGTGGCGGGGTCCTTCCAGGCTGTGGGGTGCCTCCCCACCTCAGGAAGGAGGAAATGCGGGCTAGCTTTCCCCTGCCCAAGAGTCAAACCCCGACGTCCAGTCCAGGGCAAGGGAACCTGGAGATGCAATGGGGTCTTACTCCCGGCTCATTCTGCAAATATTGTCACTGTGAGCTCCTATCTCTTAAGGTCACCCGAGCCTCTGCCCCTTGCTCCCATTTCCCAGGGGCCCACACTCACGCCTCTGTGGGGGTCTTCGCAGAGGGACCTCTCTTTGGCCCACCCAGACCAGATCGCGCAGCCGTGAAGCAAGAACCCCATCAGGGGGCTGCAGTGCCAAGTGGCCAAACTGCTGCTCGCAGGACTCTTGGGCCTGCCACCAGCTCAGTCGCTGTCCAGAGAACTTGCACACGCCACCTGCAGTCTCCACCACCTCGCCGGGGGCCACGGGGGCTAAAAACGATAGGAGAGACGGGTGGGGGTGCATTTTGTGGGCATCTGACTCTTCCAGGGCTGGGCAGAGCTAAGGACACTGGGCTTGGAGTCATTCGGGCTGGATGGGGCTGAACCCGGCCATGTCTATGGCCTCCTGAGTCCTGTCCTCTTGCCGAGCTCGTTTCGTCATCTGCACAATGGCAGGAATGAGATGGAAGCCAGTGAAGCTTTCCTCGCAGGGCCTGGTATGGTGGGGGTGAAACTAAATGTCACTCTTCCCCTCCTTTGCATTCTAGGCCAATGTACCCCTTGGATCACAGACTTGCTTAGCTGGGGGATGGGGACCCTCCCTGGGGGGGATCCCTCATACCAACCTGGGGCCCAAGCAGTCCTTGATTCACCTGGGGAGTTGGAGGGGGTCCCAGAGAGACTTCTGATCTGGGAGAGAAGAAGACAGGTGGCGGTGGGGCAGCCCTCCCCGCACACCAGCTGTTATTGAATGCCTGCTCTGGGGTGGGTGGGAGGGGCATTCAGTGGAAGCTGCAGGCTCTGCAGTCAGACCTGAATTCAAATCCCACCACTCAGAGTGGGATCTTGGGAGGGCCCTTCACTGCCCTGAACCTTTTCCCTGTGTGAGGAGTAAACAGGCTGATGAGTAAGAGGGGTCACCTTTAGTGAGTGCTTTTATTCCATCTGTGCCAGGGCTTATCTTGCATAACCTCTGCAGTGACCTCATGAGGTGGGATGGCCACTTGGAACCCTTGAAGCTGTGAGTCCCCTTGACCGCCTCCCAGGCACCGCCCTCCCAGAGGTGAAGGTACCAGGAGGCAGAGGAAACAGTAGCACCACGGTGCCATCCTGGATCCAACAGAGCAGGTAACCGACAGCAGGGGTCACAGGCAGGCCAACGTGGACTGAGGAAAAAAAGTCACAGGAAAGCAGCTTGGCATCCTGCCTTGCTTCCCCCTTGGATTTCTGCAGGGTCCCTTTGCCCTTTGCTTGGCTCCCAGACCCCACTGAGCTGGGAACCAACCAGTGGGCTGGAAGCCCAGGTGGCCCTCCCACTAGGGGCGACATTTACTTGCACAAAAGATGGTCTCCAGGAGCCCTTCAGGACCGAAGCAGGGAAACACTGTCGCCCTGGAGAGCTGGGAGAGAAGGAGGCAGCAGCAGTCGCTGGCCAGAGCGGGGCGAAACAGAGCTCAGGGTCCCTACGGGGGGTGGGGAAGTTCAGGGCCAGGTGGGCTTCTTTGTGTTTCTTGGTGTTCTCCGCCAAGGCTCTGCTTCGTCAGGCCTCTGCCGAGTTCCCTGGCCTCACCTGTCCACCGCTCCTCCGTGCCGCCACCTTTCCCCTGCTCCCCAAGGTGCGACCATTTCTGAATTTCCCTTCTCCAGACCTGTGACCATGCCATCCCTCCTGCCTGGACTGCCTCCCAGTCTCTCAGTAGTACCTCTCCAGGTTCAGCCTGCGGTTCCCGCTGGTGGGTGTGCGGCAGCCAGGCGCAGTGCTCAGCGGGGATACCCTAACCCTGGGTGATCTGGGGGTCACTCCCGTCAACCTGGAGGACTCCGCCGGCAGGGAAGAGCCTCCTGGGTCTCTGCTCCAGCCTTGGCATTACACAAATGTGCCTGAGAAAACACGGTGTCCTGACACCCGGCCTCCTGCCACCTGGTGACGGCATCTGAGCCATCACCCGTGATCATTCACCCCTTTTCCCTCTTCCAGACAGCACGAAAATCCAACATGCCCCTCACCAGAGGACTCGGAGGCTCCCGCGTTTTGGACTCTGAAAAGCAACTCCCTCTTTCACGTCTGCCTGGATTCGCGCCCTCAAGCTCCCTAGCCCACTTTTCTTGCTCTCCAAACACTCGTTGAGGCCAGAGAGGGAGATGCGAAGTTTGCCCGCCACTGCACGTCCGTCCTCTGCGAGGCGCCAATGGGCCTGAGTCAGGGGCCTCCCCTTCACCCGCTGGTCCCTCCCCTGTTCCCAGCTCCAGTTCCTCACCCGCTTTGCCTGGCCTGGCGCCTGTGGCTCTTCACCGTCTGCGAGGCGTCTGCGGGGACTAAAGTCGGGGAGGCCACGGCTGGCTCTGGCTGGTACCAGGAGATCCCGCCCCTCGACCCAGGAGACCCCGCCCCTCGGCCACGCCCCCTTTCTGCTCCCCACCCCGCCCTCTTGGGCCCCCCACCCAGCCCAGCCAGCCAGAGACCTGCCTCTAGGTGGGTGGGAAGAGACCTTCAGTCCCTCGCCCCGGGCCTGCTGTCACTACCTTCCCCAAACACACTGGTTAAAGTCACCCGATTAGAAGGGGCCACCTGTGAGACTTGGATCCAGAGCAAACTAGTGGAAGCTGAAGGGTCTTTGGGCTTCCCAGGCCCCTCGGAGGCCGGGATGGTGGGGCAGGAGGGAGCGTTCAGTGTCAGGCCTACTGTCCGCCTGGAGCCGGCTCCCTACAGGACGCTTCTCCTATCCTTTCCACCTGCTGCGAGGAAGGGCTGGGGGTGGGCATACCCATTTTCCAGAGGAGAACTGAGGGCTCTCACCCTGGCTTAGGCCAGTGGCCAGTGGCAGAGCCGGGCCTTGAACCTGGCTTTCTGGATCTTCATCCAGGCCATTCTAAAGGTACTGCAGGGATGGCAGAGAGGGCCTGTCTGGGGGAAGGGAATAGGGGCAGAGCCAGGGCCAGGGCTGCAGAGGGAGGCTGAGGGGTTGGCGGGATGCAGAGGCAAAGATCCCCCATGGAATTGTGGAGTAGGGACTGGGGGCATACCTTCCTGGCCTCAGTAGCAGGGATGACTGGTTAGGAGGGAGGTTAGACTGAGTGACCCCAGGGCTCAGGCTTTGGGGGCAGATAGATCCATCCAAGTTGATCCAAGTTCATGTTGACTCTGACCTAAGGCATGACACCTAATTTCTCCAAGCCAATTTCCTCATCTGTAATGTGTGGTTGATAAATAGTTCATAACTCATGGAGGTGCTGTGAGATTTAAGTGACTTTGACTTAACACGTACCAAGCTCGTAGCTAATACATGGTGCCTGGCACACAGTCCACTTATCATTCTTGTCAAAACTCACTTAAAAGCTATCCTGCCAGGCTAGGTGCCATGGCTCATGCCTGTAGTCATAGCACTTTGGGAAGCTGAGATGGGAGGCTAGTTGAGGTCAGGAGTTTGAGACCAACCTGGGCAACATTGGGAGACCCTGCCCTGTGTCTACAAAAATTTAAAAATTAGCCGGGTGTGGTGGTGCACACCTGGAGTCCCAGCTACTTGGGAGGCTGCAGTGTGAGGATCGCTTGAGCCTGGAAGGTTGAAGATGCAGTGAGCCATTACCATCCCACTGCATTCCAGCCTGGGTGACAGAGCGAGACTCTGTTCTCCCCCCCCCCCAAAAAAAAGCCTGCTGGCAACAATTTTTGTTTTATTTTTATTATGTATATATAGAGAGACAGGGTCTTGCTCTTGTGATGGTTTATTTTAAGAAGAAGGAAGGTAATCGATATATACCAAAGGAAGATATATTGGTGGGTTTCTCTGGGTTTGATAATTTTCAAATTAAAAATTGGGAGACAAGAGGCCTCTGCTTGGGGCAGAGCTCGGAGCATTTCCCAGGTTCCTGGTCAAGCAAAACGTGGGCAGGACTTAGTTCTCTCCTGTTTGCCACCCGCCCACTTCCCACCCAGTCCCAGTTTCCAGAGCCAGTGAGAAGTGCAGGAAGGAGAGGCCCAAGATGAGAAGTGCAGGAAGGAGAGGCCCAAGATGAAGCCTCACTCTGCTTGGCCCTGGCCGGGCCTTCCCACACTTGCACCATCTCACTCAAGGCAGGGATGCTTAGGAGCTCATTATATGCATGTGCAAACTGAGCCCAGAGAGGAGAATGGACTGGCCCAAGGTCACAAAGCAAGGAAGAAGTGGGCTGCAGGACAGCCTCCAAACCCCAATGCTGCCAGTCTCCTTTGTATGGCTTCCGGCCCTCCTCACCATGCCTTTCCTGTCCCACCCCAAATCTCTTTCTGTATCTTAAGCAACCACCTTTCCATCTTTGGTGATGCCCCTGCCCTGGCGCCTCCAGCCCAACTCCCTCCCTTCCAGGGGATCACATTCTCCAGGAGTCACTCTTGAAGATGATCAAGTACCATGGAGGGGCAGGGCATCCATGGACCCCAATTTGAGGTCCCTGAGCGGTTGGGACTGGTTTGGGCCACGGCTGGCCTAATCTCCCCTCCGCAGAGCCTGGGCATTGTCCAGCTGGCAGCCAAGGGCCATCCATCCGCTTTACAGAGGGCAGCTTTGACAGGCTGCTTGTTTCCAAGGACAAAGCCTGCAGGCTGTGGGTAGGTGATAGCCACTGCGGACCTCGGGCTCATTGCCTGGGTACAGGGGATGGGGAGCCTGAGGTCTGCCAGGACCCAAGGGAGCATCGAGGGTGGCCTGAGGACATTGGGTCCTCACTCCTGGCCCCTCAGCCAAACCCCCCATAGCCCAGGGCCAGGAATTTTGGAAGGAAGAGCCAGCCACTGGGATGTTTTCACTTTGGGGTCACCCTGATCCCCCCAGAATCGAGGCTTGGCCATCAATCAGCTTTTATGTGACCCAGGCATGTCTCTTTACACTGTTTCTTTTCTACAGAATGTTGAGAATCACCTCTTTCTCTCGGGGACATAAAGCATGGCTGTGAGAAGAGATTTGTGAGTGTTGGGGCCACTGTCGTTTTTCTCTGAGCAGGTGTGGCTCCCGCTCTGTAGCAAAGTGGGATCCCTTCCCCTCCCTCACGCCCCTACAAACTTCAGTCCTCGAGTATCCGGGATGGGCCCAGAACCAGCACTGGCACAGCCTTCTCTTTGGCCTGCTCCAACCCCTCTCCCACACAGCAGTCAGGCTGATCTTCCTAAAATTTCCGTCTATTCAGCTTACATTAAAAAAAATAATAATAATAATAATAACATTTCTATCTGATTTTGTCTCTCCCCTGCTCAAAATCCTTCTGTGGCTCCCTAGTGCCTCCAGGAGAAAGTCCACCCTTCCTCCCATGGCTCACCCAGTCTACCCAGCTGTGGCTCCTTCACTGTGCCTCTTCCCCTTACCTTCCAGCCAGAGTGAAATCCCCAGGCCTCTGCGTGCGCCATTCCCTCTGCTTAGGAATAGGCAGAACTGCCCCCAGGTCTTTTCTGGTTCATTTCTACTTATCCTTCAGGTTTCTAGGGTGCTTTCCCTGATCTCCGCTTAAACTGGCTCAGGAATCCCCTGATCTCCGCAAATATCAGGAACTTGTCCACCCGTCTGCCCCCCAGCACCCAGGTTACGTTTGACAAAGTGAGCGCTTTGGAATGCTCCAACAGACCTAGTTGCACCCAGACAGATGCCTTGCGTGTGTGTTTGAGGGTGGTGGTGCTGGGGACAGTGGGAAGGGACTCTGCCTCATGGACCCCAAGGCCTGACACCTGCACTGCTGCTTGTGGCCACCGGAGGGCGAAACAACTATTTTGTGCCAACCTGTGACAGGCTCCTCCTCAGCCTGGGAGAAAAGAGAAGCCCCTCCGCCCCAC